>NC_046362.1:39852751-39997022 GCF_011125445.2 Fundulus heteroclitus
ATCAGTAGAAGGATGCTGAGGCTGGAGCTGCCAGGTTCTCACTGATTAAGCCGTTTTATACGCCCTGACATTATTCTGTTCTCCAGGAGGGTCAGGCTGTCTGGAGAGCAGCTCTAGTGGGGGTGAGTTTTTAAAACACTGGTGGTGATTGAGGAACTGGGCGATAGTCATTCAGACAACTAACTGGGCTTTTATTGGCTGCTGGAATGTAGCAGACGTCAGGCATGTGGGAGCACCGGGGGGGGGGGGACTGGTTGAAAACAGGAGGAGAGCAGCTTCTGTAGGTTCTTCCTCCTGTTGACTCTCTGCAGGCTGGACCTGACCTGGTCAGCTGGTTTTTAAGGTGACCTTCATTAAAGGCATACTATGCAACATTTTTCAGTTAATTAATGTGTTCCATACCGTTTTGGATGATTAAATGAGTCATTTCAGGTCGAACAAAGGTTTTCTCGGCCGCCCTGGTGGTCTGTGGGGGAAATACCGCACTTGCAATTGCAGGAGCTCTCGGCCCGCACTCACAGAAGTCTCGCTTTACGGAGAGAACTCCATGTGTTTTTGCCCTGCCATTCACTATATGCACGCGCAAAAGCAACGACAAAGAACCGCGTGTTAACGTCAAATAAACATGCAAGCATATCAAGTTTTATTATTATCATTATTATATATATATATTTTTTATTTTTTTTTATGTTGGCGAGACGCTACCGCGGCGGCCGCCGCGGTAGCGTCTCGCCGCGGTAGCCAACATAAAAAAAAATAAAAAAAAATAAATAATAATAATAATAATAATAAAACTGGCGAGGCGGCGGCGGCGGCGGCGGCCTCGCCAAGATAGCGCTGCGGGAAACTTGATGTTCATACCTTCACTGTGTTAGTCATTGTTTGTACTGCCGTTTTTTCCACTTTTCGTTGCGTTCGCCTGTCTGCTAAGCTCAAAACAACCGCGCCTGGTTTGATGGAGAAACCAGAACAGCTGAGCATCTTTACGACAGTGCACTTTTACTTTCGCCCTCTGGGGGGAGCCTCGCTGGAAAATCAACCCCGGTTGCATAGTATACCTTTAAACCAGAGCAGTGGAACTGCTGCCTTTGGTGAGAAATGGAAACATTGATGTTTGTTTTGCGTCTCAGCAGGCAGGCTGTCCACGGCCGTCTGCCGGCTCTGCCATGGAAAGTTCTCCCCGCGCAGCCTGAGGCACGCCTTCAACAAATGGCCTCAGGATTCCCTGGAACTCCTCGACTCTGCCTCCCAGTCGCCTCTCCTGTTTCATACGGACTTCCAGCGCCTCGTCGGGGTCCAACTGGACCGGGATCCCCAGCTTTCAGAGTTCATCTGCAAAAAGTGCCACACCAAGTTCTACAAGTGCCACAGCATCCTGATCAGGTTTCTGCAGAGAGTCAACCTCCCGCCTGTCGGAAAGGGCAACCGGTGAGGCTCAGGATGAGTAAATCCATGTCAGCGTGTCCCTGAAAGTCTGTTTGATGGAGAAAAGAGCAGAACCTAAAGCTGCTTTTGGTTTGTTTCCAGGAAGAGCGTAAAGTGTCCAAACTCGTCAGCCAACAACACGCCTGGAGGTAAAGAAAGTAACTCCATAACTGTTCATCATCAGACTGCTTGCTTGGTGTCTTCACGGTTTTCTCTCCTCTATTTCAGCACCGACGTCCTTCACATCGGACCCAAAGTGCCTCCACAGTTTGGTTAGCTGGGCTCACCGACACGCAGAGGCCTGCAGGTCCTGCCCCGACCTGAAGGAGGTGCTGGAGGGCCAGTGTTGGGGTTCTGTGAAGGCCGTGTGGGGCTGCGTGGACGGTCACAGATACATCATGGACGCTCAGTGCACCACCGCTTCTCTGCCGGGACACAGAGTGGAGTGCAGAAGAGGAGCTCTGAGGATCAGGAAAGATGATGTAATGTCAGAGGAGGAAGAAGAGTCAGCTGGAGATGAAAGGTTATTGGATGGAAATCAGCCAAGTCAACCCGAAGGAACCGAACAGAACTTGGTGCAGGAAGACTGGACCGGCAGTGAAGGTGAGAACATTTCTGCATCTTCAGATCTTCAGAGGGTTGGAGGACCATCTGCAGACTGAAACAGTGGCCCTGAGGCTGAAAGTGGTTATCCTTGGCTCTGGAGTCTGACCCGGTGTGTTTTTCCCAGAGTTCCCTGAGGAGGCGCCGTCTCCAGCTGCAGCGCTGCAGGACCGGACCGCTGACAGCGATCTGTCTGACCGGTTAGTCTCTGGTGTCACCTTTAAAGGTTCTATATCAGGCTTCTTTAAGCATATATGTGATGGGATTTTGCCTCTGGCTCTGCAGAGGATTCATTTGTTAGCAAATATTTCTGGAGTTGTTTTCTGGAGCCATTTTTCCAACCAGGAAGAAAGAAAGTTGCCTTCACTGCAACGCCGCCTGTGCCCATGTGGGGGCGTCCTGGAGCTGCTGCAGCAACCGGGCTCCAGAAGTCCCCTCTGGGTCGGTGTGGAAACGTTCAGAACCGACAAAATCCGGTTGCCTCCGACCCGGTCACTGGCTCGGCCATCAAGCTAACAGCAGCTAGCGTTAGCTTCTGTTGTCCAGGAGGTTTACTGCTAAACGGACCTTTTTATGTGGCTCTCATCATGGAGGCAGTGATTATTTTGTCAGCCCTGCTATAGACCATCTTTGCTATCAGTGCTGCAAACACAACATAATTGATGCTCATCCCCAGACCTCTCAACTTTTATCAAAAATTAAGAGTGAGATTATGCTAATTTGGGGGCGGGGCTTGTTTGGGGGCGGGGCTAACTGGACCCTGTAAGAGCCTGTGGAGTCAACTCCATCTCATTTTTATCCCACCAGACAATGAAGTAGACATGTATTACTTGTGTTAAAAAGAGAAAGAGACATATTAATACTTTATTGTTCAGTTAATGGATTAAAACATAAATAATACACAATTGTTCAAATAATACTGAATAAAATTAAGTAGATTTTAATTATTGACCGAATTATTATACTGTTACACATTCATCTATGGGTTGTTTATCATTGTAAATCTATAACCTGATTGGTGAAGGCTGAGTTTCATCAAGTCTTTATGGTCAACATTTTCCCCTCAGCAGCAACACTGAAGCACACAGAGGTTCCCGCTGCGTCTTTACGCACGATCCAGCTGCTGATGTTTCCCTCTTTTCAGCTCAATGCACTTCTAGACTGTTACAGTTTATAACATTCTCATCACCTTTCACAGCGACAGGTTTCTCAGTCAGTCGCCGCGCTGACCAGACAAATCTCTATTGCTCTCGTCAGTGCGCTCTGGGCGCACTGACGCCCAGAAAGCACCTGCTCCGAGGGAAAGGAGGGGGGAGAGGAGCAAGCGCGGAGGCACAGAAATACGGTGCATGTAGTTAAAAAATGCAGAATTAATAAAAACGAAACTTTTAAACAGACCAAGTGGCGTTTTAAACTGCATCTGGTTAGCAGAACTGTTTTATGATCCAGCGTGCAGCCATGACTGGTTCTGAATGAACCGGTCATCTCGCAGCAGCTCCCCCCGCCCCCCCCCCCCCCTCCTGTGTACGCGGTACAGGACCTTACCGGCTCACTTTCACCACTGTTAAGACTAAAATTATTCATAACTCTGATCACTCTTCCTGCTGCTCTGTTAAAAAGAACTGCAGCAGGAATTACTGATGGCCACAAGCTGTGAAAGAAGCCGAAACAGCTCAGCAGAAGGCGGAGTTTTGTCGTCCGCAGCCCAGACGGGCTTTGTGATTTTTATGCGTGAGAAATGCCATGTGTTGCGTGTGGAGTTAGTGAAATGCGTGTGTCACACAGTCAATGCGTGAGAGTTGAGAGCTATGCTCATCCCATAATCTGAAGTGTTACAGGTGGTTCTGGTCTCCTCTGATCAGAGCTGCTGAGCTGCTTAGTCTCCAAGACGGTTTGGTGCAAACAGAACTTCTGGCTTTCTTCTTGCTTCCATAAAGCTCCGTTTCCTGGAGTCCACCACTAACAGATGACCTGTGGACAGATCCTCCCTCCTGAGCTGTGGATCTCTGCAGCTCCTCCAGAGCCACCATGGTCCTCCTGCTTCTCTGATCAATGCTCTCCTGGTCCAGCCTGTCAGTCCAGGTGGACGTCCATGTCCTGGTAGGTCTGCAGGTGGTCCATCCTCTCTCCAGGTCCACATGATGATCAGAGCTCTGGGAGGTTCTGTAGAACCTGACCTGCTGGAAACTGGACCAGAACCTCCTCCCTGACCCGTCTGCTGGGTTCCTGGGTCTCCATGATGCTGGATGTTCTCTGAGGAACCTCTGAGGACAGAACCAGAACATGTAGAGACAAATGTTCAAATCAATTCCTGAATCCTCTCCTGATTTCAAAGGGGAATTAAATGTAACTCTAGAAGTTTCTTCAAAGATCGTAAAATCAAGGTTAAAAACCTGCTGCCTTTAAATGTTAATGTTGCTGCATTTCTCTGAAGCTCCGTTAGATCCAGCTGATCTGGACCTGCTGCTGCTGCTGTCCTCTTCCCTGATGTTCTGTTCATGTTCTGCCCGTTAAATCGTCTTCTTACTGAAAACCTGCCGGGCAGGCAGCAAGGATCTCCTGTAGAGGTCCGTGTTACAGCGGTTCTGGAGAACCTCTGACTGAAGACTCTGTTGTTTTACCACAGTCTGATGAAGAGGATGCTCAGGGTGGTCCAGACTGTTATTCTATGAAGAATCCTTCGTTGCTCAGTCATCTGCAGAGGTTCTGGAGGATTCTCCAGAACAGAACCAGCCTTCATCATCAGCCTGTTGAGCTTCTTTAAGTCTCTGGTTCTGATGCTGCTGCCCTGATCAACAGATGATGGCAGAGGAGATCACTCTCCACAACAGACTTCTAGAAGATCTGCAGCATCTGCTGCAAACCCTGAAGGACCTAAGCTTCCCCAGGAGGTCCAGTCTGCTCTGTACCTTCTGGTAGACGATCACTGCGTCTCCAGGCTGTTGTCCTGGTCAACATGGAGGTCTTTATGGTCCTCCACCACCTCCACTTCTTCTCCAGTTACACCTTTTACTAAGTAGACGACTTGAGAAGGCCAAGCTTGGTTCTGTTTGGGCTCCTCAGAGTAAAGGAGACTAAATGTATGAGCACACTGTGTCTATTTAGTGAATGTTGAGCTGTTTCTAAAAGTTAACAAAGTTTGAGAATGTTTAACTCCAGTTTGTATTAGTAAATGATAGAAAGCCTGAGAATAAAATGAAGGTGTTCAGGTGTTTAAAGTAACCCGAGGAACGTCTCAGAGATGTCCTCTGTGTCTTCAGGGCGATCTCTGAGGAAGAACTGGAGGCGAACCGAAGAGGAGCGCCGTCGGATGAAGAGCTGTTCACGCCGTTTCTGAACAAGACGTAAGTCACAGAATGCGTCTGCGGACTCCACCCGTCCCCGTTTCTCATTAGTGGACTTTTATTTGACCGCAGGCTGACAGGAAATGGTTTTGGGGGGGGGGGGGAGAGGTGCGGTAATGGTCCACGGGCCGGGACTCAAACCTGGGACAGAGGTTTGAGTCCGGAGGACTGAGGCCTCCGTACTCGTACGCCGCGCCGCCTTTTATCTTTTCTAGAATCTGTGCTTAGGTCAGTTTTGTCTGTGATGTCACTAAGATGACGTCCAATACGAGCGTCTGGGAAGGATCAGAAAGATGTGCTAAAGCAGGGACATCGTCTCATTCTAATCGTTGCTGTTATGTTTGGTTTGAAGAAACCGATTAAAAGGCTGCAGAAGCTGGCTCTTGGGACGTGGAATGTCACCTCTCTGGTGGGGAAGGAGCCTGAGCTTGTGCGCGAGGTTGAGAGGTTCCGACTAGAGATAGTCGGACTCACCTCGACGCACCGCTCTGGCTCCGGAACCAGTCTCCTTGAGAGGGGCTGGACATTCTTCCACTCTGGAGTTGCCCATGGTGAGAGGCGCCGTGCTGGGGTTGGCATACTTGTTGCCCCTCATCTCGGTGCCTGCACGTTGGGGTTTTCCCAGGTGAACGAGAAGGTGGCCTCCCTCCGCATTCGTGTGGGGGGACGGGTTCTGACTGTTGTTTGTGCTTATGCGCCAAACGGCAGTTCAGATTACCCACCCTTTTTGGAGTCCTTGGAAGGGGTACTGGAGAGTGCCCCTCCTGGGGACTCCCTCGTTTTGCTGGGGGACTTCAACGCTCACGTGGGCAATGACAGTGGGACCTGGAGGGGCGTGGTTGGGAGGAATGGCCCACCTGATCTGAACCCGAGTGGTGTTTTGTTGTTGGACTTCTGTGCTCGTCATGGATTGTCCATCACAAACACCATGTTCAAGCATAAGGGTGTCCATATGTGCTCTTGGCACCAGGACACCCTAGGTCGCAGTTCAATGATCGACTTTGTTGTCGTTTCATCTGATCTGCGGCCGTATGTCTTGGACACTCAGGTGAAGAGAGGGGCGGAGCTCTCCACCGACCACTACCTGGTGGTGAGTTGGCTCCGATGGTGGGGGAGGAAGCCGGTCAGACCTGGCAGGCCCAAACGCACTGTGAGGGTTGCTGGGAACGTCTGGCGGAGTCCCCTGTGAGGCGGAGCTTTAACTCCCACCTCCGGGAGAACTTTGAACACGTCCCGAGGGAGGGGGGGGACATTGAGTCTGAATGGACCATGTTCCACGCCTCTATTGCTGAGGCGGCTAGTCGGAGCTGTGGCCGCAAGGTTGTCGGTGCATGTCGCGGCGGCAACCCTCGAACACGCTGGTGGACACCAGCGGTGAGGGAAGCCGTCAAGCTGAAGAAGGAGTCCTATCGGGCTTTTTTGGCCTGTGGGACTCCGGAAGCAGCTGATGTGTACCGGCAGTCGAAGCGGCAGGCGGCTCGGCTGGTCGCCGAGGCAAAAACTCGGGCGTGGGAAGAGTTCGGAGAGGCCATGGAGAAAGACTTCCGTACGGCTTCGAAGCGATTCTGGTCCACTATCCGGCGTCTCAGGAGGGGAAAGCAGTGCAGTACCAACACTGTTTACAGTGGGGGTGGTGTGCTGCTGACCTCGACTCGGGACGTCGTGCGTCGGTGGGCGGAATACTTCGAAGACCTCCTTAATCCCACCAACACGTCTTCCATTGAGGAAGCAGAGCCTGAGGACTCTGGGTCGGGTTCTCCCATCTCTGGTGCTGAGGTTGCCGAGGTTGTTAAAAAGCTCCTCGGTGGCAAGGCCCCGGGGGTGGATGAGATTCGCCCTGAGTACCTTAAGGCTCTGGATGTTGTGGGGCTGTGTTGGTTAACGCGGCTCTGCAACATTGCGTGGACATCGGGGGCAGTTCCCCTGTATTGGCAGACTGGGGTGGTGGTCCCCCTATTTAAAAAGGGGGACCGGAGGGTGTGTTCCAACTACAGAGGAATCACACTCTTAAGCCTCCCTGGTAAGGTCTATTCAGGGGTTCTGGAAAGGAGGGTCCGTCGGATAGTCGAATCTCGGATTCAGGAAGAGCAGTGTGGTTTTCGGTCCTGGCCGTGGAACACTGGACCAGCTCTATACCCTCAGCAGGATTCTGGAGGGGGCATGGGAGTTTGCCCAACCAGTCTACATGTGCTTTGTGGATCTGGAGAAGGCATTCGACCGTGTCCCCCGAGGGATCCTGTGGGGGGTACTCCGGGAGTATGGAGTACCGGGCCCTTTAATAAGGGCTGTCAGGTCTCTGTACAACCGGTGTCAGAGTCTGGTCCGCATTGCCGGCAGTAAGTCGGACTCGTTTCCGGTGAGAGTTGGACTCCGCCAAGGCTGCCCTTTGTCACCGATTCTGTTCATAACTTTTATGGACAGAATTTCTAGGCGCAGCCAAGGTGTTGAGGGGATCCGCTTTGGTGGCCTTAGGATTGCGTCTCTGCTATTCGCGGATGACGTGGTCCTATTGGCTTCATCAGGGCGTGATCTACAGCTCTCACTGGAGCGGTTCACAGCCGAGTGCGGAGCGGCCGGGATGAAAATCAGTGCCTCCAAATCCTAGACCATGGTCTTGAACCGGAAAAGGGTAGAGTGCCTTCTCCGGGTTGGGGAGGATGTCCTGCCCCTAGTGGAGGAGTTCAAGTATCTTGGGGTCTTGTTCACGAATGAGGGGAAGATGGAGCGGGAGATCGGACAGGCGGATTGGTGCAGCGTCTGCTGTGAAGCGGGCGCTGTACCGATCCGTTGTGGTGAAGAGAGAGCTGAGCCAAAAGGCGAAGCTCTCGATTTACCGGTCGATCTACGTTCCTACCCTCATCTATGGTCACGAGCTTTGGGTCGTGACCGAAAGAACGAGATCCCGGATACAAGCGGCTGAAATGAGTTTTCTCCGTAGTGTGTCTGGGCTCTCCCTTAGAGATAGGGTGAGGAGCTCAGTCATCCGGGGAGGACTCAGAGTAGAGCCGCTGCTCCTCCACGTCCAGAGGAGCCAGTTGAGGTGGCTCGGGCATCTGGTCAGGATGCCTCCTGGACGCCTCCCTGGAGAGGTGTTCCGGGCACGTCCCACCGGGAGGAGGCCCAGGGGAAGACCCAGGACACGCTGGAGGGACTATGTCTCTCTGCTGGGAACGCCTTGGGGTTCCTCCTGAGGAGCTGGCCCAAGTGGCCGGGGAGAGGGACGTCTGGGCCTCCCTACTGAAGCTGCTACCCCCGTGACCCGACCCCGGATAAGAGGGAGAAGACGGACGGACGGACGGATGGACGATTAAAAGATGTTTGGCTTTAAGTTAAAAGCTTTTGTTTCTGGGCTGTTGTCACATTTTTAAAGATGTGACAGGATGCCATATCCTCCACATCTACAGTCACATTTGTCACAATAAGACACATTTCTGCCGTCTGTTCTCTAGTAAAGTATTAAAAATGAGCTGAAAATGTGTTGATCTGAACTTTGGTTCATTACAGGTGAAGCCGGTCGTAAGGCAAGGCAAATTTATTTATATAGCACAATTCAGTACAAGACAATACAAAGTGCTTTACATGATTAAGATATAGCAAAATAATAAAATGTAGATAGAAAATAGAATAAAAGCAAGTAGGACTCGGAACGTTCTGTTTCATTTCCTCGTTATGTTCTAACATTTAATATCAGGGCGAGACGTTCTCAGGCCTCTGCTCTGAGCAGAAGACTCACCTTAATCACCAAATAACGGATCTTTACCGACCGCCGCGTCTGTGCGGAGGCTGGTGGTCCACAGTAGAACTGGATGAGGTTCTATCTGACTGAGGAACCGAACAAAAACCTCCTTGGATCACATTAAAGAGGAGTAAAGTGATGTTCTCGGTATTTTATGTCACTGCACCTCCTCTCCTCTTCCCAGATTGAACACCAACAAGAAGAGGCAGAGCACCAAATCCTCAGAAGAACCCAGAGTCCGAAAAAAACCTGGACCCAAACCGGGTTGGAAGAACAAGTTCAAGCCTAAAGGGTGTGTAGATGTTCCAGGAGGCGATCCGTGTGTTTCCTTAACGATCTAAACGAGACTTAAAGTGCTGCTGTGTTGTTTTTATTAGAGAGGAGCTTCCAAACATCTACAAGTGTCCGTATCAGGGCTGCACGGCTGTCTACCGCGCTCCAGATGGCTTAAAGGTCAGCATGTACCCCCCCCCCCCCCAGGATCCATGTTCTTGGTATCAACCGCTGCTTTTCTTTGTGGCCTTTTAGAAACACATCAAGGAGCATCACGAGGACATGAGGGAGCGACCCTGCCCTCACCCCGGCTGCAACAAGGTCTTCATGATCGACCGCTACCTGCAGCGACACGTCAAGCTCATCCACACAGGTGACGCCTCTTCCTGGGTTCCCTCACCCTGAGCAAGAGGGTCCTACGCTGCCAGCTCCCCCAGGGTCCCTCTGTGGTATTTAGGATGACCGCCGTTAGCTTTGATTGCAGCCTAAACGCTTCAGTAGCCATCTGCCATGTCTCAGCTGACTTTGTGACCCAGGTCTTACAGAGATGTGCTGCAGGTTCTTCTCCAGCAGACATTGTCAGTGGGGTGAGGGTCTGGACTCTGGTGGCCCGGCGCCGTGCAGAGACCACTAAACTAACGGCCCTCGCCGTCTTAAAATAGGTTCAGACTTTACAAAGAAGCACAAAGAAGCACAACCCAGCCTGTGAGCTGGGTTGTGTAGCGGGCCAGCGTTAGCAGGCCGCCGTTAGCGGGCCTCCATTAGCAGGCCTCCATTAGCGAGCCAGCGCTAGCAGGCCGGCGTTAGCGGGCCTCCATTAGCAGGCCGCCATTAGCGGGCCGGCATTAGTGGGCCGGCATTAGCGGGCCGGCATTAGTGGGCCGGCATTAGCGGGCTGGCGTTAGCGGGCCTCCATTAGTGGGCCGGCATTAGCGGGCCTCCATTAGCGGGCCGCCGTTAGCGGGCCCCGTTAGCGGGTCGCCATTAGCGGGCCGGCATTAGCGGGCCTCCGTTAGCAGGCCGGCGTTAGCAGGCCGGCGTTAGCGGGCCTCCGTTAGCGGGTCGGCATTAGCAGGCCTCCGTTAGCGGGCCGGCATTAGCGGGCCTCCGTTAGCAGGTCTCCGTTAGCGGGCCTCCGTTAGCAGGCCGGCGTTAGCGGGCCTCCGTTAGCGGGTCGGCATTAGCGGGCCCCCATTAGCGGGCCTCCGTCAGCGGACCGGCATTAGCGGGCCGCCGTTAGCGGGCCGCCGTTAGCGGGCCTCCGTTAGCTAGGGTGACCATATTTTCATTTGGGAAAACCAGGACACATTGTCGCGGGGGGGGATCTCTGTACACATGCATAGAGATGTTTGTGGCATGCACTCACTTAACATAGGCCTACGTAATCCTACAATAACATGATATTTACAGTTGGTTTATTAAAAATGCTTTTCAGTAAAAGTCAACAGCAATAACTCCAATAACAAATGATAATTTTATTCAAAATGTATTTATTAAAAAATGCTTAACAATTCCTGTAATGAATTAATAGCACAATAAGGCCTCCCATTTGTCTCGACCCGGTCTGAAAGCGGGGAAACTCTTTTATAAATCGTCGGTAAACATACATTTGAGCTTCGGCATGTTGTTAGCGTACTGACAGCCACGCTATCTATCTTCTGATTAAGAACAGGGCTGCCCGCACTGACGCGGCTCAGGGATTACGTCACACGCAGCGCTGTGCGCAGTGCCCTAGTGCCTAGGGTGACCAAACGTCCGTATTTCCCGGGACATGTCCGTATTTCACGTCCTGTCCCGGGCGTCCCGGGTTTTTTTTAATAAAGTGAGGAAATGTCCTGTTTTTTCGATTACCTTCATTGGTACGTCACTGACGTAATCCCTGAGCCGCGTCAGTGTGGGCAGCCCTGTTATTAATCAGAAGACAGAGTCCTCCCTCGCGCTTGTCGGCCGCGCTTGTCTTCCCCCCCCCCGCCCCCCCCGGTCTGCCGCGGTTGCATTACAACCCCAACCCCCCCCCCCCCCCCCCCCCGGTCGGCCGCGTTTGTATTACAAACCCCCCCCCCCGCTCCGAGGTATCCTGGTTTTCCCAAATGAAAATATGGTCACCCTACTAGTGCCTGTCAATTTAATGGTCCAATGAAGGTAATTTAAAAAACAGGACATTTCCATACTTTCTAAAAAAAACCCGGGACGCCCGGACAGGACGTGAAATACGGACATGTCCCGGGAAATACGGACGTTTGGTCACCCTACGTTAGCAGGCCGGCGTTAGCAGGTCTCCGTTAGCGGGCCGGCCTTAGCGGGCCGGCCTTAGCGGGCCTGTGGAGGCACCGGAGGTCTGTTGTGTTATCAACGTGGACCAGACACAGATGTCCCAGAATGTTTAATGTCTTAAATAGTTACGTAAAGTGAAATGTAAAATGTGTCACAATTCTGAGGAGAATCCTCCTCTCCCTCTGGCTGCTTTCTCTTTAATCTAAAATGTTAACAGACCACAGTAATGTTTTACTTCATGCTAAAAGTTTCTTCTCTCTACCCACAAAACATTAAAATGACACGTCTTTTATGCAGTGGCTGAATTTTGATTTACTCTGTTCTTACTGTTTGAAACTTGCTGCAGACCGGACCTAACAGCAAACTGCTGGTTCTGACTCTGTTTTCAGAGGAGAGGAACTATATCTGTGACCAGTGCGGTCAGACCTTCAAGCAGAGGAAACATCTGTCCGTTCATCAGATGAGACATTCAGGAGCCAAACCGCTGCAGTAAGTCCAGATGCTGCCCCCCCCCCCAATGGTTAAATATGTTTTTTATATAGATAAACATTTCCAAAACAGTGAGACAGAAATATGGCTTAATTAAAATTTTATTTTAATTCAGCTGTACATTCAAAATGTACATTTAAGCGTCTGCTCTTTCTGTGTCTCTGCTCTGTCTTGTCTACCATAGAAAGTACTCCTAGGTCAATGTGAGCTTCTGTGCTTTCTGTGTCTCTGCTCTGTCTTCTCTACCATAGAAAGTACTCCTAGGTCAATGTGAGCTTCTGTGCTTTCTGTGTCTCTGCTCTGTCTTCTCTACCATAGAAAGTACTCCTGGGTCAATGTGAGCTTCTGTGCTTTCTGTGTCTCTGCTCTGTCTCCTCTACCATAGAAAGTACTCCTGGGTCAATGTGAGCTTCTGAGCTTTCTGTGTCTCTGCTCTGTCTTCTCTACCATAGAAAGTACTCCTGGGTCAATGTGAGCTTCTGTGCTTTCTGTGTCTCTGCTCTGTCTTCTTTACCATAGAAAGTACTCCTAGGTCAATGTGAGCTTCTGTGCTTTCTGTGTCTCTGCTCTGTCTTCTCTACCATAGAAAGTACTCCTGGGTCAATGTGAGCTTCTGTGCTTTCTGTGTCTCTGCTCTGTCTCCTCTACCATAGAAAGTACTCCTGGGTCAATGTGAGCTTCTGAGCTTTCTGTGTCTCTGCTCTGTCTTCTCTACCATAGAAAGTACTCCTGGGTCAATGTGAGCTTCTGTGCTTTCTGTGTCTCTGCTCTGTCTTCTCTAACATAGAAAGTACTCCTGGGTCAATGTGAGCTTCTGAGCTTTCTGTGTCTCTGCTCTGTCTTCTCTAACATAGAAAGTACTCCTGGGTCAATGTGAGCTTCTGTGCTTTCTGTGTCTCTGCTCTGTCTTCTCTAACATAGAAAGTACTCCTGGGTCAATGTGAGCTTCTGAGCTTTCTGTGTCTCTGCTCTGTCTTCTCTAACATAGAAAGTACTCCTGGGTCAATGTGAGCTTCTGAGCTTTCTGTGTCTCTGCTCTGTCTTCTCTAACATAGAAAGTACTCCTGGGTCAATGTGAGCTTCTGAGCTTTCTGTGTCTCTGCTCTGTCTTCTCTAACATAGAAAGTACTCCTGGGTCAATGTGAGCTTCTGTGCTTTCTGTGTCTCTGCTCTGTCTTCTCTAACATAGAAAGTACTCCTGGGTCAATGTGAGCTTCTGTGCTTTCTTTGTCTCTGCTCTGTCTTCTCTAACATAGAAAGTACTCCTGGGTCAATGTGAGCTTCTGAGCTTTCTGTGTCTCTGCTCTGTCTTCTCTACCATAGAAAGTACTCCTGGGTCAATGTGAGCTTCTGTGCTTTCTGTGTCTCTGCTCTGTCTTCTCTACCATAGAAAGTACTCCTGGGTCAATGTGAGCTTCTGAGCTTTCTGTGTCTCTGCTCTGTCTTCTCTACCATAGAAAGTACTCCTGGGTCAATGTGAGCTTCTGAGCTTTCTGTGTCTCTGCTCTGTCTTCTCTAAGCCCCAGTGGGTGGAGGCAGATGAGCGTTCACACTGAGCCTGGTTCTGGTTCTGCTGGAGGTTTTCTTTTTTCTGAAGAAACATTTTTATTCTGCTCTTTACAGAATCACAAGCCAATGGCCCCATCCAAATACCCTTAATAACACCTCCTAGTTCCTAGTCCCTAATTCCTACATCCTAGCTCCCAGTTCCTACCTCCTATCTCCTACCTCCTACCTCCTATCTCCTACCTCCTACCTCCTGACCTTTCCTGGGTCAGCAGAACTCCAGGAGCAGGAAAGGAGCTTCAGCTGCTGAGCTGATTTCAGACTTTAACTCTGATGGAAACATGGAGGATGGAGTCAGATCCTACAGCCTTCTGAGCTACAGAGAGACGTTCTCTACTCTACGGAGGTTTTAGTGGGTTTCTGAGAGGAGGCTGTGCTGATAGATCTCCTTCCTCACTGATTGCTCTGATCATGGCGACCGCTGACGCTCTGGCTGAAGAGTCCTGAGCCTATGAGGCTCTTCAGACTGAACTCCTGTTTGCTGGGTAATCAGCGTTGCCTTAATTAGACTGATGGTGGCGCTCTCTTAGTTTCCCCACCAGGACTCTTGCTGTCCTTTTTAGAAAGAAGGTTTGTTCAGGCAGCTGGCCAGCAGTGTGCAGCAGGACCGTGCTGCGTGTCCCTTTACCTGAAGGGACGGATTGATGGAGACCCGTCTTACCTGGGTACCAGAACCGACCCAGAAACTGGTTCCTGTTCAGGCTTCCATCTTCCTGCTGCCGACGGTTTAACCCCGCTGGCAGATCCTAGTGAAACTAATCATGGTTTCCCTCCTCAGATGCGAGGTGTGTGGCTTCCAGTGCCGCCAGCGAGCGTCCCTCAAGTATCACATGACCAAGCACAAGGCGGAGGCCGACCTGGAGTTCGAGTGTCTGGTGTGCAGGAAGCGCTTCGAGAAGGCCCACAACCTGAACGTCCACATGTCCATGGTCCACCCGCTGACGCAGCAGCAGCCCGCAGGCCTGCAGAGCCTCAGTCTGACCCCGGAGGCGGCCCAGCAGGACCAGGACAGATGACGGCCGGGAGTTCAGGTCCTGGTCTGCTTCAGAGGTACCGACCCGTCCGGACCGGCGCTCTGGCTCCGTGCTCCCAAACGCCAGCGAGACGTTGCTGCAGACCCAGCTGCATTGTTGTTTTTCTGGTGCAGGGTTTATACAGCAATGAGTAGCCCTAATTTAATGCTTTTTAATGCTTCTTGCCATCAACAAGTACCCATGACTCTCCAATGTGTGAGTGTGTGTGTATATGTGTGTGTATATATATATATATATATATATATATATATATATATACACATAGCTCTCACGCATTGACCGTGTGACACACGCATTTCACTAACTTCACATGCTCACACGCAACACATGACATTTCACACGCATAAAAATCACAAAGCCCCTCTGGGCTGCGGACGTCAAAACTCCGCCTTCTGCTGAGCTGTTTCGGCTTCTTTCACAGCTTGTGGCCATCAGTAATTCCTGCTGCAGTTCTTTTTAACAGAGCAGCAGGAAGAGTGATCAGAGTTATGAATAATTTTAGTCTTAACAGTGGTGAAAGTGAGCCGGTAAGGTCCTGTACCGCGTACACAGGAGGAGGGGAGGGGGCCGGGGGGGGTGGGGGGGGGCGGAGCTGCTGCCAGATGACCGGTTCATTCAGAACCAGTCATGGCTGCACGCTGGATCATAAAACAGTTCTGCTAACCAGATGCAGTTTAAAACGCCACTTGGTCTGTTTAAAAGTTTCGTTTTTATTAATTCTGCATTTTTTAACTACATGCACCGTATTTCTGTGCCTCCGCGCTCGCTCCTCTCCCCCCCCTTTCCCTCGGAGCAGGTGCTTTCTGGGCGTCAGTGCGCCCAGAGAGCAATAGAGATTTGTCTGGTCAGCGCGGCGACTGACTGAGAAACCTGTCGCTGTGAAAGGTGATGAGAATGTTATAAACTGTAACAGTCTAGAAGTGCATTGAGCTGAAAAGAGGGACACATCAGCAGCTGGATCGTGCGTAAAGACGCAGCGGGAACCTCTGTGTGCTTCAGTGTTGCTGATGAGGGGAAAATGTTGACCATAAAGACTTGATGAAACTCAGCCTGATTCACCAATCAGGTTATAGATTCACAATGATAAACAACCCATAGATGAATGTGTAACAGTATAATAATTCGGTCAATAACTAAAAACTACTTAATTTTATTCAGTATTATTTGAACAATTGTGTATTATTTATGTTTTAATCCATTAACTGAACAATAAAGTATTAATATGTCTCTTTCTCTTTTTAACACAAGTAATACATGTTTACTTCATTGTCTGGTGGGATAAAAATGAGATGGAGTTGACTCCACAGGCTCTTCCAGGGTCCGGTTAGCCCCGCCCCCAAACAAGCCCCGCCCCAAATTAGCATAATCTCACTCCTAACTTTTGATCAAAGTTGAGAGGTCTGTATATATAAATATATATATATATATATATATATATATATATATATATATATATATAGTACATGTTGATGGCTGTGTTCAGATAACAGAGCTCCTCCGCATGCAGTGTTGCATTGGATCCAAATGTTGTTCGCAGACCGTCTGATTTCCTACGTTAGTGGCTGTAGAGCTTGCTCCAGCGGTAGCTAATGCTAATGTTAGCGGTAGCTAATGCTAATGTTAGCGGTAGCTAATGCAGACGTGACTGCATTGGTTACAGAAAGTTAACTTAACGTGTAGTGGTCCCTGGAGAAGTGGGTATACCCTCAATGTTTGCCCTTTTAGGCGCAGCTCAGAAAAATGCTGTTTTAGAAACAATGACATGTAACACTGCTCTATTTAGTTAACCCAAAAATCCATCACTAGGGTTTACTAATTTTAGCCTACAATATTTAGCCTAAAACATTTACATTAAAATATTTCCTTGAGCTACTACGTGAGGTGTGAAAACACTGTTGTCTCTTTTTTAAAGATTTTATCCAGCTTCTGGCAGGTAATGTAACATTTTCTTTGGTTTATATTAAAGGAATTCCTACACTACATCCAGAATCAACATTTCATTACTTTACTGTAGGTTTTTCAATATAGACCTAGATGATAAGGCATATGGAAAGTTCTAAATTGAATGAGAAAGAATAGAAAGAGATAAAGTTAATGACGAGGAGAACATCAAAACTCACTTTGTCTTTGCAAATCATGAATTGTCAAATATTCCAGTTGAAACACCCAAAGAACTGTTGATCCTGTTGATTTAGACACCCTGACAATGAATGTTTAGCCCCTCGATTTTAAAATGGACGGTGATTTTCAACTTGACAGTGAAAAAGGACCTCAGTTAAGTTATTTTTTATCATGTAAGGAACAAAGCAAAGGTAAAACCTATTATTTCAAGGCAAAATATGGAAACGCTACTCTAAGCCTTCATTCATCATGGCTGGATTAGTTTAATTCTCTTTATCTCTGAATCGGTCAGTTCTCACTCAAATGTCTGCAGCTGGTTCAAATGCTGCTGCACATTTTTTAATGGAAAAACATAAAATAAAGCATATTACCTCATCATGTCCTCCCTTCACTGGTTACCTGTTTATCTTAGAGTTCAGTTTAAAGAACTTCTGTTTGTTTTTAAGGATTTAAACAGCTTATTATTATTGTTGTTTTAAACTGTTGAGTCTTTACCCAAGTCATTTTATTAGATGTTATTTTGTTTTACCTCCTGCTAAAGTGCTCTTTAAATAATGATGATGATTATGATGATAATTATGATCACAAGAAACTTTTGCATCTTCACCCAGAAGCTGGAAAGAAAAGAGACAAAAATATTTTTCACGCCTCACTTAGTAACTCAAGGAATAATTTTAAACTAAATATTTTAGGCTAAAATATTAAACTGTTTATTGGTTGTTGTTGTTTTTTCAATCCCACCGTTATGTTTAGTAATTTCTGCCAAAAGCTGCAGCATTTTGATTTAATCCATCTGAATGCAGTATGAAAGCCCTACTCTGATTGGATGGAAAGAACCCTGTCTGTGATTGGCTGGTGAGGAGGACAGTTTTTGAAGTCAGAGCGCACAGCTGGTGTTGAGCGTGGAAGCAGCAGTTCACAGACAGACACAGAACCGAGCGACGCTGGCACAGAGGTTTGGGGCTTCGTCCTGTAATTGGCGGGTTGCCGGTTCGATCCCCTGCTCTGACTGTCTCTGTCGTTGTGTCCTTGGGCAAGACACTTCACCCGCATTGCCTGCTGGTGGTGGTCAGAGGGCCCGGTGGCGTCGGTGCATGGCAGCCTCGCCTCTGTCAGCGATGTGGTTACTAACATAGCTCACCACCGTCAGGGTGTGAATGAATAAACTGTAGTTTAAAGCGCTTTGGAGGTCGTCAAGACTAGTTAAAGCGCTAAACAAGCCATTTACCATTCACCATAACCGAGCGCCAGCATAGTGGGTTGAGAAGAATTTATCAGAGTTGAGCACGCGTCTTGTTTAACCGCTGAATACGTCTCACTGCGCTGAAACAAGACACTAATATCGCTCCAGAAGTTGATATAGGCAATGCTGACTGAATAATAAGCGGCTATGCGCCGCATACCCGCGTACACCCTGGACTACACGTCCGACTTCATGTGACATCGTGAAGCTTTGGCACCCATTGTGCAGCTTAATGTAATGTAATCAGTTATATCTGATAATATATCTGACAAAACTGTTATGAACGCATTTTTTTAGAAAAAAAGGCATTTTTAATGCCACAGATAATCACATTTAATGACTTTTAATGCCAATTAATGCCTTAATTAAAAAAAAAAATCATTTAATGACTTTTAATGATTTTTAATGGTCTGCGGAAACCCTATGGTGGTGAGCGTTAAACGGCCGTCACCAGAGCGAGTCCAGCTGCATGGTCCTAATCTCACTGATGTGCTGCTTTACTCCAGCGGAGAAACGCAGCAGGAACCAGAACATCTGGTGAAGGACTTTATCGACTCGGAGCAGAACTTAGTAACGAGAATCTGTTTTCTGGGTCAGCAGTTAGAATAAAACCAGCCGATATTTACCCAGAACAGCAGGAGGCATTTCAGCCTCTGTAGACCACATGTTCAGGTGTTCCTGTACCGGTCTGCTTCTACCGGTCCGATTCTACCGGTCCGCTTCTACCGGTCCGATTCTACCGCTGCACTTCTACCGGTCCGATTCTACCGGTCCGCTTCTACCGGTCCGCTTCAACCGGTCCGCTTCTACCGGTCCGCTTCTACCGGTCCGCTTCTACCGGTCCGCTTTTACCGGTCCGATTCTATCGGTCCGATTCTACCGGTCCGATTCAACCGGTCTGCTTCTACCGCTGCACTTCTACCGGTCCGCTTCTACCGGTCTGATTTTACCGGTCCGCTTCTACCGGTCTGATTTTACCGGTCCGATTTTACCGGTCCGCTTCTATCGGTCTGATTTTACCGGTCCGATTCTACCGGTCTGATTTTACCGGTCCGATTCTACCGGTCTGCTTTTACCGGTCCGATTCTGCCGGTCTGCTTCTACCGGTCCGATTCTACCGGTCCGCTTCTACCGGTCCGATTCTACCGGTCCGCTTTTACCGGTCCGATTCTACCGGTCCGATTCTACCGGTCTGCTTCTACCGGTCCGCTTCTACCGGTCCGATTCTACCGGTCCGCTTTTACCGGTCCGATTCTACCGGTCCGATTCTACCGGTCCGATTCTACCGGTCTGCTTCTACCGGTCCGATTTTACCGGTCCGATTCTACCGGTCCGATTCTACCGGTCCGCTTTTACCGGTCCGCTTCTACCGGTCTGATTTTACCGGTCCGCTTCTACCGGTCTGATTTTACCGGTCCGCTTCTACCGGTCCGATTCTACCGGTCCGCTTTTACCGGTCTGCTTCTACCGGTCCGATTTTACCGGTCCGATTCTACCGCTGCACTTCTACCGGTCCGATTCTACCGGTCCGCTTTCTACCGGTCCGATTCTACCGGTCCGCTTCAACTGGTCCGCTTCTACCGGTCTGATTTTACCGGTCCGCTTCTACCGGTCTGATTTTACCGGTCCGCTTCTACCGGTCTGATTTTACCGGTCCGATTCTACCGGTCTGCTTTTACCGGTCCGATTCTACCGGTCTGCTTCTACCGGTCCGATTCTACCGGTCCGCTTCTACCGGTCCGATTCTACCGGTCCGCTTTTACCGGTCCGATTCTACCGGTCCGATTCTACCGGTCTGCTTCTACCGGTCCGCTTTTACCGGTCCGATTCTACCGGTCCGATTCTACCGGTCTGCTTCTACCGGTCCGATTTTACCGGTCCGATTCTACCGGTCCGATTCTACCGGTCCGCTTTTACCGGTCCGCTTTTACCGGTCCGATTCTATCGGTCCGATTCTACCGGTCCGATTCAACCGGTCTGCTTCTACCGCTGCACTTCTACCGCTGCACTTCTACCGGTCCGCTTCTACCGGTCTGATTTTACCGGTCCGCTTCTACCGGTCTGATTTTACCGGTCCGATTCTACCGGTCCGATTGTACCGGTCTGATTTTACCGGTCTGATTTTACCGGTCCGATTCTACCGGTCTGATTTTACCGGTCCGATTCTACCGGTCTGCTTTTACCGGTCCGATTCTACCGGTCTGCTTCTACCGGTCCGATTCTACCGGTCCGCTTCTACCGGTCCGATTCTACCGGTCCGCTTTTACCGGTCCGATTCTACCGGTCCGATTCTACCGGTCTGCTTCTACCGGTCCGCTTCTACCGGTCCGATTCTACCGGTCCGCTTTTACCGGTCCGATTCTACCGGTCCGATTCTACCGGTCTGCTTCTACCGGTCCGCTTCTACCGGTCCGATTCTACCGGTCCGCTTTTACCGGTCCGATTCTACCGGTCCGATTCTACCGGTCTGCTTCTACCGGTCCGATTTTACCGGTCCGATTCTACCGGTCCGATTCTACCGGTCCGCTTTTACCGGTCCGCTTCTACCGGTCTGATTTTACCGGTCCGCTTCTACCGGTCTGATTTTACCGGTCCGCTTCTACCGGTCCGATTCTACCGGTCCGCTTTTACCGGTCTGCTTCTACCGGTCCGATTTTACCGGTCCGATTCTACCGCTGCACTTCTACCGGTCCGATTCTACCGGTCCGCTTTCTACCGGTCCGATTCTACCGGTCCGCTTCAACTGGTCCGCTTCTACCGGTCCGCTTCTACCGGTCTGATTTTACCGGTCCGCTTCTACCGGTCTGATTTTACCGGTCCGCTTCTACCGGTCTGATTTTACCGGTCCGCTTCTACCGGTCTGATTTTACCGGTCCGATTCTACCGGTCTGCTTTTACCGGTCCGATTCTACCGGTCTGCTTCTACCGGTCCGATTCTACCGGTCCGCTTCTACCGGTCCGATTCTACCGGTCCGCTTTTACCGGTCCGATTCTACCGGTCCGATTCTACCGGTCTGCTTCTACCGGTCCGCTTTTACCGGTCCGCTTCAACTGGTCCGCTTCTACCGGTCTGATTTTACCGGTCCGCTTCTACCGGTCTGATTTTACCGGTCCGCTTCTACCGGTCTGATTTTACCGGTCCGCTTCTACCGGTCTGATTTTACCGGTCCGATTCTACCGGTCTGCTTTTACCGGTCCGATTCTATCGGTCCGATTCTACCGGTCTGCTTCTACCGGTCCGCTTCTACCGGTCCGCTTCTACCGGTCCGATTCTACCGGTCCGCTTTTACCGGTCCGATTCTACCGGTCTGCTTCTACCGGTCCGATTTTACCGGTCCGCTTTTACCGGTCCGCTTCTACCGGTCCGCTTCAACTGGTCCGATTCTACCGGTCCGCTTCTACCGGTCCGATTCTACCGGTCTGATTTTACCGGTCCGCTTCTACCGGTCTGATTTTACCGGTCCGCTTCTACCGGTCCGATTCTACCGGTCCGATTCTACCGCTGCACTTCTACCGGTCCGATTCTACCGGTCCGATTCTACCGGTCCGCTTTTACCGGTCCGCTTCTACCGGTCCGATTTTACCGGTCCGCTTCTACCGGTCCGATTCTACCGCTGCACTTCTACCGGTCCGATTCTACCGGTCCGCTTTTACCGGTCCGCTTCTACCGGTCCGATTCTACCGCTGCACTTCTACCGGTCCGCTTCTACCGGTCCGATTCTACCGGTCCGCTTCAACTGGTCCGCTTCTACCGGTCTGATTTTACCGGTCCGCTTCTACCGGTCTGATTTTACCGGTCCGCTTCTACCGGTCTGCTTTTACCGGTCCGATTCTATCGGTCCGATTCTACCGGTCTGCTTCTATCGGTCCGATTCTACCGGTCCGCTTCTACCGGTCCGCTTCTACCGGTCCGATTCTACCGGTCCGCTTTTACCGGTCCGATTCTACCGGTCCGCTTTTACCGGTCCGCTTCTACCGGTCCGCTTCTACCGGTCCGATTCTACCGCTGCACTTCTACCGGTCCGATTCTACCGGTCCGCTTCTACCGGTCCGCTTCTACCGGTCCGATTCTACCGGTCCGATTCTACCGCTGCACTTCTACCGGTCCGCTTCTACCGGTCCGATTCTACCGGTCCGCTTTTACCGGTCCGCTTCTACCGGTCCGATTCTACCGGTCCGATTCTACCGCTGCACTTCTACCGGTCCGCTTCAACTGGTCCGCTTCTACCGGTCTGATTTTACCGGTCCACTTCTACCGGTCTGATTTTACCGGTCCGCTTCTACCGGTCTGCTTTTACCGGTCCGATTCTACCGGTCCGATTCTACCGGTCCGCTTCTACCGGTCCGATTCTACCGGTCCGCTTCTACCGGTCCGATTCTACCGGTCCGCTTTTACCGGTCCGCTTCTACCGGTCCGATTCTACCGCTGTGCTTCAGCAATAGTAGTAGTGTGGCAGTAACTAACAATTATTTTAATAATTGACTAATTGGCCATCAATTAATCAATGAATGAGACAGAAAACAGTTTTATTTCCATTTCTTTTTCCATGACAGTGGTTACATTATTAGCCGTCGTATCGCCGCGGCTGAACTCCCTCATCAGGGACGCCATGTCGGCTCCTCTGCAGACCTCCAGGTCAGATCTCGCGTTACTTTAGCTTCTGTGAAGCGCGCTGTGCTCCCCGACTTTTCTGGACTTGGTCCACTGTTCTCTGTCGTCATCAGTAGAATTTACTAACCAGCAGCATTAGGATGGTCCCGCCTTCACCTCACCTGCAGTCAGAAGTGGCGCCGCCTGCAGGTGAGGTAGCGCCAGCGCCACACAACAGCGATCGGCGCTTTGTGGATTTTACGGGTTTGTTGCAGCAGCAGCAGCCGTAGTTTTTAGGGCTGAAGAGATTTCTGAGAACATGGAGACGTTTGAACGGCTGTAGGACTGGAGGAGGTTCTAGAGGACGGTTCTGAACCGGGTTTGGGTTTTTCAGTCCAGACATTCAACACTCGTCTTTCTGTTGTGTTCAGTTTCAGGTGAAGGTGCTCGACCAGAACCAGACCTGAGTTCGGATCAGCAGAACCAGACCTGAACTCGGATCAGCAGAACCAGATCTGAGCTCGGATCAGCAGAACCAGACCTCAGGTCGGATCAGCAGAACCAGACCTGAGCTCGGATCAGCAGAACCAGACCTGAGTTCGGATCAGCAGAACCAGATCTGAGCTCGGATCAGCAGAACCAGACCTCAGGTCGGATCAGCAGAACCAGACCTCGGGTCGGATCAGCAGAACCAGACCTGAGCTCGGATCAGCAGAACCAGGCCTCAGGTCGGATCAGCAGAACCAGACCTGAGCTCGGATCAGCAGAACCAGACCTCAGGTTGGATCAGCAGAACCAGACCTGAGCTCGGATCAGCAGAACCAGACCTGAGCTCGGATCAGCAGAACCAGACCTCAGGTCGGATCAGCAGAACCAGACCTGAGCCGATTATTCTGCTGAAGCAAGAGATTTGAAAAAGCTGCAGGTTTGATGTTCAAACTTGAAGATAAATCGTTTTTAAAGTTTTGGACTGCTGGTCAGACTAAATATTTTAACTGGTTTCATCAGGAGGTTCTGTACTTGGTTTCAACACAGTAATCCGGCGGTTCTGGTCCAATAAAGCCAGGTTGAAGCTGCTGCAGGGACACGCAGAAGTTTATTAACTTATTTCTGTCGCCTAGCAACAGAAGGGCTCATGTCTGTTTATTGTGTAAAAACTGTGAAAATAAAATGGTTCTGGAGAACTAAGTGGACCGTTTGAAGAACGTCTTGTTCAGCATCTGATGGTTCTGGTCAGCCATGGTCATAGAAAGTCCACTTCAGGGCTGAGACTGTGAGGCTCCAGGAGAACCGATAGCGCTGCAGCCAACTCTGGGTCCAGTTCTGCACACTGACACTCCAACTGGACCCACGGAACCACAAGAACCACAGAGGAAGAGGGAAAAAGGTGAGTCAGGTGTGAAGGCAGGTGCTGCAGGTGTTGGTGCCGGTCGGCTTACCTGTCTGAGCTGGCCGGAGGAGAGCGCTGCTGGAGGCGCCTGCGAGACCAAACCCAGGACGAACTGTTTGGTTCTGTTCAGGATCTGGGCCGGTTCCACCTGGAGGACCCGGACTCACAGTTAGTGTCCTTTCCACCATTTTACATGGACCCATCCAGAACCGGCGTTACCTTGGGCTCAGAGGGGGGCGTGTCTCCTTCCAGGAAGAGCTGCAGTACATCCAGGTACCAGAGGAGGGCGCTGTGGAGGAAGCCGGGAGTCTGCAGCGCCCCCTGCAGGAAGTCGGCGCTTTGCTGCTGCAGCAAGCTAGAAAGCAGCGAGACAGAACGGTTCTGATCCGACATGACTAGAACACTGCTGTCTGTGGCATTAAAGCAGCGACAGGTTCTGGTTCTGGCCGGGTTTCCTGTAAAGTACCTGATTTTTCTGGCTTTGCTTTGCAAGAAAAACGGGCAGAACCAGCAGAACCACGACGAAGGCTAAAATCATCAATTACCAGAAGAAGGGAACCCGTCAATTTAAAAAGTCGGTTCTACAGGGTTCTGCTAATTTTCGGGTCCGTTTTGTCAGTTGCTGGAACGACATGCTGGACAGTCTAGAACCGGGCCAGTCTTCATCTGTCAGAACCTGTCAGTGATCCAGTAACCAGACCGGTACCGGTGAACATCGTTCTTTTAGAAACGTTTACTGGACTTTAGACCCAGAACCAGAACTCTAAGAACACAGCAACAATAAACTAAACTATAAAAGGCCAGAGACGGTGCGGGACTGGCCGACTGGTTCTGGTCTGGTTCTAGAAGAGTTTCTAATTCAGTGAGAGTTCTGGCAGAGGAAGAGGAAGCCCGGTCCAGTTCTGGAGCTGCAGGAGTCCAAGGAACCACCCAGAACATTTGCTCTGCAGAGATCCAGAAGGATGGTGACTACGGAGGAGCTGCCAGAACCTTTAAACGTTCAGCCGGTACCGAGGAAAGCGGAGCAGGTGAAGGCGGGCCGGGTCGATCCCACTACCGGGAGTCCGACCCAGTCCACAGTTCTGGTTCTGCTGCCTGAACCCGCTTTCCTTCAGGGGAACCAAAGAACCAGCCCGTTTGGGCCCAAAATCCTTCAGCTGTCCAGCAGAAAGACGGTTCTGGAATGACCGGGCCCGAGTCCAGAACCGGCTCTGTCTGAAGAAGTTCTCCCAATGAGAGATCAGGAGAAACGTTTTAGGGGGGGAAACAAACTTTTACCAGCAGTGGAGACTTTGGTGCCTCTAAATCGGGCCGAACAATTCTGACACAGCGGAACCGGGTTTAAGGAACCGGGCCCAAGGAACCGGGTTTAAGGAACCGGGCCAAAGGAACCGGGTTTAAGGAACCGGGCCCACCTGCAGACGGCCCAGGGCATCAAGCGCGTGCAATCCTCTGAAGACGTCAGGGAGACCGGATGACATCGGGTCGGTTCTGATGGGGCAAAAACACCAAGAAATTCAGAACCACAGAACATCCTGGACATCGGATCCAGTAGCCAGGTGTGAGCGGTACCGTTGGACCTGAAGATGAGCAGCCAGTCAGCGGAGTCCACCAACACGGCCAGCAGCTCCGAGCAGAACGTTCTGGATCTTTGACAACGGTTCTCCTGCAGAGAAAAACCCAGATGGTTCCTGGTTCCAGGTGGACAGCAGAATCGGACCCGAGTTCTGGTCCTGTGGACCTACCTGAGGGAACAGAAGGGCGTCCAGGTAGTCCTTCAGCCAGAGGCCCAGCAGAGAGACCAGAACCTGTGGGAGGAACGTTCCACATGAAGGTCCGAGTTCAGACCCTGGAGCCTCCAGAGGCGGTTCTGAAGGACCTCTCTGGTGGTTCTAAAGCTTCCTCTGACGTGTTTAATGATGGAACCGGTTCTACGGGTTGTTCTACAGGGTCCAGAACCAGCGGGTTCTGCAGGCTCACCTGCTGGTGTTGGGCGTGTCTCTCTGGCTGCAGTGAACGCAGAACCTCCCTGAAGTTCTGCGGCGGTTCCTCACAGCTTCTGCAGGCCTCATGCAGGCTGGCTGCACACAGCAGAACCGCAGCTGGAGGCATCCGGGTCGCCGGACCTCGGATCAGACTGGAACCCACAAACAACGACAGACATTTTCTCACGTGGCGGGTTCTGCAGAAGGCGGGGATGAGGAGAACCGGCAGGTACCTGCAGGCCCAGCGCCGGCAGTCTGCGAGGAGCTGCAGCTGCTCCGGAGGAGGTTCTCCGTCACGCAGACGGGTCCAGAGGGAGAACAGAACCGGCGCCAGCTGCTGCCACCAGCGCTGCAGACATGACGAGCCGATCACCGCTGCACTCAGACACAATCAGCGTTCACTTCCTCACAATTATTAATACTATGTTCTCCAGATGTTCTCCAGATGTTCTCCAGATGTTCCTGGCTGAGCTGGTCGGCCATCAGCCGCTCTGACATCAGTTAAAACTAGAACAGTAAAAACTGCTGCCTGCAGAGGTTTGATCAAACTAAATTCAGCTTTTACTAGAACGTGTTACTAGAACGTTTTGTAGGAACTTTTTATTAGAAAGTTTTATTAAAGCGTTTTACTAGAATTTCAATTACGTTTTATTACAACGTTTAACTAGAACATCTTACTAGAACGTTTAACCAGAACACTTTATCAGAATGTTTAAGTGATTGCTTTACCAGAACGCTGAACCTTTAACTAGAACCTGTAACCAGAACCTTTAACTAGAACCTTTAACTAGAACCTGTAACCAGAACCTTTAACTAGAACCTTTAACTAGAACCTTTAACCAGAACCTTTAACTAGAACCTTTAACCAGAACGCTTAACCAGAACCTTTAACCAGAACCTTTAACTAGAACCTGTAACCAGAACCTTTAACTAGAACCTTTAACCAGAACGCTTAACCAGAACGTTTAACCAGAACCTTTAACTAGAACCTTTAACCAGAACCTTTAACTAGAACCTTTAACCAGAACGCTTAACCAGAACCTTTAACCAGAACCTTTAACTAGAACCTTTAACCAGAACCTTTAACCAGAACCTTTAACCAGAACCTTTAACCAGAACCTTTAACCAGAAACTTTAATCAGAACCTTTAACTAGAACCTTTAACCAGAACCTTTAACCAGAACCTTTAACCAGAACCTTTAACTAGAACCTTTAACCAGAACCTTTAACCAGAAACTTTAATCAGAACCTTTAACTAGAACCTTTAACTAGAACCTTTAACCAGAAACTTTAATCAGAACCTTTAACTAGAACCTTTAACCAGAACCTTTAACTAGAACCTTTAACCAGAACCTTTAACCAGAAACTTTAATCAGAACCTTTAACTAGAACCTTTAACCAGAACCTTTAACCAGAACCTTTAACTAGAACCTTTAACCAGAACCTTTAACCAGAAACTTTAACTAGAACCTTTAACTAGAACCTTTAACCAGAACCTTTAACCAGAAACTTTAATCAGAACCTTTAACTAGAACCTTTAACCAGAACCTTTAACCAGAACCTTTAACTAGAACCTTTAACCAGAACCTTTAACCAGAAACTTTAACCAGAACATTTAACTAGAACCTTTAACCAGAACCTTTAACCAGAACCTTTAACTAGAACCTTTAACCAGAACCTTTAACCAGAACCTTTAACTAGAACCTTTAACCAGAACCTTTAACCAGAACCTTTAACCAGAAACTTTAACCAGAACATTTAACTAGAACCTTTAACCAGAACCTTTAACCAGAACCTTTAACTAGCTTTGAAGACATTTTCTTGGGGAAAGTTTTAAATATTTCCCAGATATAAACGCTGAAGCAAACCGGTTCTGGTCAGTCTGGAGAACATCTGGACCCAGATGTTCTCCAGACTGACCAGAACCGGTTCCAGGTCCAACTCCAGTCACTTCATTTTCTAAAATAACCCAGAAGAACTCCATTATGGTTCTGCGAGCCGCTGGAGTCTGGAACCGATCTATTGGAACCGGATCCGGCCCGTTTTCCTCTGATGGCCGACTGGAGTCAGCAGGGCGGTACCGGCCGGTTCTGGTTCTGACCAAAGTTCTAGTGTCTGGAGGAGGAACCCTGGCTGTGACGAGGGAAAGAGAACGGTACCACGGCAGAGACGGCCAGCAGGGGGCAGGTTCTGCTCATCTGACACCAGGCGCCGTTGAGTTCTCCTGCAGGACGGTCGCACCGCACCGCCGCACACAGCAGACCCTGGAGAACCGAAACAGAACCGGGTCACCGTCTCCACAGCCTGAGGGCCCGGCAGAACCGCAGGACCGGCGCTCACCTTCAGGAAGTGTGCCGTCACCAAGGGGGGCAGAACGCCGGCTGGAGAACAGGCCTTCCTCTGAGGAAGAGGAGGAGGAAGAGGATGAAGGTCCAGCGGAACCGTCCAGCAGAACCGTCCAGCGGAACCGTTCATGGAACCGTTCACGGACCGCGGCCGAGGTCCGATTACCTGGTGCTGGTTGATGTGTTCCACCAGCTGGCTGCAGTCCACGGTTGTCCTCCCTCCTTCAGGCTTGGTCTTGAAGAACAGCGCGGCTGGCAGAACCAGGAGAACCCTGAGAAACACAGCTCTGTCAGTAGGTTCTACGGGTCGGCCCGCCTCGTGGCCCGGTTCTGGAGGTCCACCTGTTCCATGCGTGGAGCGTCCGCTGCAGGCTGAGCTGGGAGGTGATGCTGACGGAGGAGGAACATCTCTGAGACAGCAGCTCAAACAGGACGTCCCACAGAACCGCTCCGCCCGGGCTAAGCTCCGCCTCCTGGACCAGCTCCTTCAGAACCAAAGAGACGTTTCACCGACCCGGCCAGAACCTTCAGTCACCTCTGTCCACCACGACCCGGTCTCCAGAGCCCAGACCCGTCAGAACCCTCTGAACACGGAGGTTCTCTCACCGACTTCAGCCCACATGTCTGGTACCTTCAAATGTTCCGAAGGAGATCCAGTAGATGGTGGCGCATCTGACCAGAACCTTTTAGGTTCTGGTCAGATGGTGGCGCATCTGACCAGAACCTAAAAGGTTCTGCTTCACTGAAATGTCCTGAAATGTTCCCTCCACTGTTCTGTGAGGCAGGGTCCACTCTGGACCGGTCCCCAGTCCGTGGCTCAGAACCATCTAGAGTCGGGTCAACGGTACCGTCGTGGTTCTGGATGGATTCTCTGACTTCATGTAGACGACAAAGTCCTGAACTACAAATATTTCTCCATAATGGTTCTGACCTGAAATCAAAGGTTCTGCCTGGTTTTGGTTCTACAATAATCCCAACAGAACCTTGTGTGGACTCACCTGTAATCTGGACAGCAGGTCGGGCAGACAGGTTCCTGTTCCTGACGGTTCTGCAGAACCGGGCTTTTCCAGCTCACTGACAAAAAATGATGGTCCAGTGACAACAGGAAGAATTTCACATTAAATTAATGAACGAATCATTCTGCACCTTTCCTCCATGCTCTACTATAATAATGATAAGGATAATAATAATAATAATGATAATAATAATAATGATAATAATAATAATAATAATGTGGTAATAAGGGTGGTAATAATAATAGTAATGATAGTAGTAATAATAATAATAGTACTACTACTAATAATAATAATAATAGTAATAATAATAATAATAGTACTACTAATAATAATAATAGTAATAATAATAATAATAATATTAGTAATAATACTAATAATAATGGATGCGGCGCAGAAGTCACAGTAAAGTGTAACGTTTATGTCTCAGATGACAGAACTTCTCTTAAATTGGGTCAAATGAAGCCGTTTTATCCTTTAATTGCTGTAATATTTCTACGCTGGAACAGAAATCCTTGGATTGCACATTTCCTTCACTCGTTTATTTTTAGACGTCTGCTGCAGACGTTTATTTTTAGACGTCAGCTGCAGACGTTTATTTTTAGACGTCTGCAGCAGACGTTTATTTTTAGACGTCTGCTGCAGACGTTTATTTTTAGACGTCTGCAGCAGACGTTTATTTTTAGACGTCAGCTGCAGACGTTTATTTTTAGACGTCAGCTGCAGACGTTTATTTTTAGACGTCAGCTCAGACGTTTATTTTTAGACGTCTGCAGCAGACGTTTATTTTTAGACGTCTGCTGCAGACGTTTATTTTTAGACGTCTGCTGCAGACGTTTATTTTTAGACGTCTGCAGCTGACGTTTATTTTTAGACGTCTGCAGCTGACGTTTATTTTTAGACGTCTGCAGCTGACGTTTATTTTTAGACGTCTGCAGCTGACGTTTATTTTTAGACGTCTGCAGCTCAGACGTTTATTTTTAGACGTCTGCTGCAGACGTTTATTTTTAGACGTCAGCTCAGACGTTTATTTTTAGACGTCTGCTGCAGACGTTTATTTTTAGACGTCTGCTGCAGACGTTTATTTTTAGACGTCTGCTGCAGACGTTTATTTTTAGACGTCAGCTCAGACGTTTATTTTTAGACGTCTGCTGCAGACGTTTATTTTTAGACGTCTGCTGCAGACGTTTATTTTTAGACGTCTGCAGCTGACGTTTATTTTTAGACGTTAGCTCAGACGTTTATTTTTAGACGTCTGCAGCTGACGTTTATTTTTAGACGTCTGCAGCTCAGACGTTTATTTTTAGACGTCTGCTGCAGACGTTTATTTTTAGACGTCAGCTCAGACGTTTATTTTTAGACGTCTGCTGCAGACGTTTATTTTTAGACGTCAGCTGCAGACGTTTATTTTTAGACGTTAGCTCAGACGTTTATTTTTAGACGTCAGCTGCAGACGTTTATTTTTAGACGTCAGCTGCAGACGTTTATTTTTAGACGTCTGCAGCAGACGTTTATTTTTAGACGTTAGCTCAGACGTTTATTTTTAGACCTTAGCTCAGACGTTTATTTTTAGACGTCTGCTGCAGACGTTTATTTTTAGACGTCTGCTGCAGACGTTTATTTTTAGACGTCTGCTGCAGACGTTTATTTTTAGACGTCTGCAGCAGACGTTTATTTTTAGACGTCAGCTGCAGACGTTTATTTTTAGACGTCTGCAGCAGACGTTTATTTTTAGACGTCAGCTGCAGACGTTTATTTTTAGACGTCTGCTGCAGACGTTTATTTTTAGACGTTAGCTCAGACGTTTGTTTTTAGACGTCTGCTGCAGACGTTTGTTTTTAGACGTCTGCTGCAGACGTTTATTTTTAGACGTCTGCTGCAGACGTTTATTTTTAGACGTCTGCTGCAGACGTTTATTTTTAGACGTCAGCTCAGACGTTTATTTTTAGACGTCAGCTCAGACGTTTATTTTTAGACGTCAGCTCAGACGTTTATTTTTAGACGTCAGCTCAGACGTTTATTTTTAGACGTCAGCTGCAGACGTTTATTTTTAGACGTCTGCTGCAGACGTTTATTTTTAGACGTCTGCTGCAGACGTTTACTTTTAGACGTCAGCTCAGACGTTTATTTTTAGACGTCAGCTCAGACGTTTATTTTTAGACGTCTGCTGCAGACGTTTATTTTTAGACGTCTGCAGCAGACGTTTATTTTTAGACGTCAGCTGCACACGTTTATTTTTAGACGTCAGCTCAGACGTTTATTTTTAGACGTCAGCTCAGACGTTTATTTTTAGACGTCAGCTCAGACGTTTATTTTTAGACGTCAGCTCAGACGTTTATTTTTAGACGTCAGCTCAGACGTTTATTTTTAGACGTCTGCTGCAGACGTTTATTTTTAGACGTCAGCTCAGACGTTTATTTTTAGACGTCAGCTCAGACGTTTATTTTTAGACGTCAGCTCAGACGTTTATTTTTAGACGTCTGCTGCAGACGTTTATTTTTAGACGTCTGCAGCTGACGTTTATTTTTAGACGTCTGCAGCTGACGTTTATTTTTAGACGTCTGCAGCTGACGTTTATTTTTAGACGTCAGCTCAGACGTTTATTTTTAGACGTCAGCTCAGACGTTTATTTTTAGACGTCAGCTCAGACGTTTATTTTTAGACGTCTGCTGCAGACGTTTATTTTTAGACGTCAGCTCAGACGTTTATTTTTAGACGTCAGCTCAGACGTTTATTTTTAGACGTCAGCTCAGACGTTTATTTTTAGACGTCTGCAGCTGACGTTTATTTTTAGACGTCTGCAGCTGACGTTTATTTTTAGACGTCTGCAGCTGACGTTTATTTTTAGACGTCTGCAGCTCAGACGTTTATTTTTAGACGTCTGCTGCAGACGTTTATTTTTAGACGTCAGCTCAGACGTTTATTTTTAGACGTCAGCTGCAGACGTTTATTTTTAGACGTTAGCTCAGACGTTTATTTTTAGACGTCAGCTGCAGACGTTTATTTTTAGACGTCTGCAGCAGACGTTTATTTTTAGACGTTAGCTCAGACGTTTATTTTTAGACCTTAGCTCAGACGTTTATTTTTAGACGTCTGCTGCAGACGTTTATTTTTAGACGTCTGCAGCAGACGTTTATTTTTAGACGTCAGCTCAGACGTTTATTTTTAGACGTCAGCTCAGACGTTTATTTTTAGACGTCAGCTCAGACGTTTATTTTTAGACGTCTGCAGCTGACGTTTATTTTTAGACGTCTGCAGCTGACGTTTATTTTTAGACGTCTGCAGCTGACGTTTATTTTTAGACGTCAGCTCAGACGTTTATTTTTAGACGTCTGAGCTGACGTTTATTTTTAGACGTCTGCTGCAGACGTTTATTTTTAGACGTCAGCTCAGACGTTTATTTTTAGACGTCAGCTCAGACGTTTATTTTTAGACGTCAGCTCAGACGTTTATTTTTAGACGTCTGCAGCTGACGTTTATTTTTAGACGTCTGCAGCTGACGTTTATTTTTAGACGTCTGCAGCTCAGACGTTTATTTTTAGACGTCTGCTGCAGACGTTTATTTTTAGACGTCAGCTCAGACGTTTATTTTTAGACGTTAGCTCAGACGTTTATTTTTAGACGTCAGCTGCAGACGTTTATTTTTAGACGTCTGCAGCAGACGTTTATTTTTAGACGTTAGCTCAGACGTTTATTTTTAGACCTTAGCTCAGACGTTTATTTTTAGACGTCTGCTGCAGACGTTTATTTTTAGACGTCTGCAGCAGACGTTTATTTTTAGACGTCAGCTGCAGACGTTTATTTTTAGACGTCAGCTGCAGACGTTTATTTTTAGACGTCTGCAGCAGACGTTTATTTTTAGACGTCAGCTGCAGACGTTTATTTTTAGACGTCTGCTGCAGACGTTTATTTTTAGACCTTAGCTCAGACGTTTATTTTTAGACGTCTGCTGCAGACGTTTATTTTTAGACGTCTGCAGCAGACGTTTATTTTTAGACGTCAGCTGCAGACGTTTATTTTTAGACGTCAGCTGCAGACGTTTATTTTTAGACGTCTGCAGCAGACGTTTATTTTTAGACGTCAGCTGCAGACGTTTATTTTTAGACGTCTGCTGCAGACGTTTATTTTTAGACGTTAGCTCAGACGTTTGTTTTTAGACGTCTGCTGCAGACGTTTGTTTTTAGACGTCTGCTGCAGACGTTTATTTTTAGACGTCTGCTGCAGACGTTTATTTTTAGACGTCTGCTGCAGACGTTTATTTTTAGACGTCTGCTGCAGACGTTTATTTTTAGACGTCAGCTCAGACGTTTATTTTTAGACGTCAGCTCAGACGTTTATTTTTAGACGTCAGCTCAGACGTTTATTTTTAGACGTCAGCTCAGACGTTTATTTTTAGACGTCAGCTCAGACGTTTATTTTTAGACGTCAGCTGCAGACGTTTATTTTTAGACGTCTGCTGCAGACGTTTATTTTTAGACGTCTGCTGCAGACGTTTATTTTTAGACGTCAGCTGCAGACGTTTATTTTTAGACGTCAGCTGCAGACGTTTACTTTTAGACGTCAGCTCAGACGTTTATTTTTAGACGTCAGCTCAGACGTTTATTTTTAGACGTCTGCTGCAGACGTTTATTTTTAGACGTCTGCAGCAGACGTTTATTTTTAGACGTCAGCTGCACACGTTTATTTTTAGACGTCAGCTGCACACGTTTATTTTTAGACGTCAGCTCAGACGTTTATTTTTAGACGTCAGCTCAGACGTTTATTTTTAGACGTCAGCTCAGACGTTTATTTTTAGACGTCAGCTCAGACGTTTATTTTTAGACGTCAGCTCACACGTTTATTTTTAGACGTCAGGTCAGACGTTTATTTTTAGACGTCAGCTGCAGACGTTTATTTTTAGACGTCTGCTGCAGACGTTTATTTTTAGACGTTAGCTCAGACGTTTGTTTTTAGACGTCTGCTGCAGACGTTTGTTTTTAGACGTCTGCTGCAGACGTTTATTTTTAGACGTCAGCTCAGACGTTTATTTTTAGACGTCAGCTCAGACGTTTATTTTTAGACGTCAGCTCAGACGTTTATTTTTAGACGTCAGCTCAGACGTTTATTTTTAGACGTCAGCTCAGACGTTTATTTTTAGACGTCAGCTCAGACGTTTATTTTTAGACGTCTGCTGCAGACGTTTATTTTTAGACGTCTGCAGCTGACGTTTATTTTTAGACGTCAGCTCAGACGTTTATTTTTAGACGTCTGCTGCAGACGTTTATTTTTAGACGTCTGCAGCAGACGTTTATTTTTAGACGTCAGCTGCAGACGTTTATTTTTAGACGTCTGCTCAGACGTTTATTTTTAGACGTCAGCTGCAGACGTTTATTTTTAGACGTCAGCTGCAGACGTTTATTTTTAGACGTTAGCTCAGACGTTTATTTTTAGACGTCAGCTGCAGACGTTTATTTTTAGACGTCTGCTGCAGACGTTTATTTTTAGACGTCTGCAGCAGACGTTTATTTTTAGACGTCAGCTCAGACGAAGCGACTGAAAGCGGTGAGCCTCACCTTGGCGGCTGGTCCATGATGTCCATGATGGCGACCAACAGACGGCTGCAGAGCTCCTTCACGTCGCCTCCGCAGCCCCCCTGCTCCTCTGGGCGGCTCAGATAAAGCTGCAGGCAGGCCCACTGCTGGTACTCCTGCCTGCAGACAGCAACAGGAGAACTCTGGAACCCAACGTCTCACCAACAACAACTAAAAGCCTTTATTCAGCTTCATTTCTCGTCTTACCGCTGACAGTCTGACAGAACGTCTTCATTTCTCTGGACTCGCAGCTCGTTATGCAGCCACTCTGAAAAACACAACTAGACAAACAGGTAGTTATTATTCTGATTTCTGTCATGAACTAAATATGACTAAAACAGCCCATTTTATTTATTTAGTCATTGAGAACTCGGTCTTTAACATCCCGTTATGCCATCGTAGAGTCGACCTTCTGGCTCAGCACAAAGCAGTGATGCTTTCTTCCTTTCAGCACAAACAGCCATTGATCCAGAAAGCTCACCTGGTAGCGCGGCGTCTGCTGCAGCTGCTGGAAGCCAGCGTGTCTCCACAGGTGCAGGACCGTCTGCGTCCAGATGTTTCTGTCCTGCGTGAAGCTGCTCCACAGAACATCTGGACCGTCTTCATCAGGCCAAACGCACGCCGCCGTCCCTCTGGCCTCGGGGAACAGCCTCGGAATAAGATACAACAGCTACACGCAGAGAGGGCAACCTTTCATTTTATCATTTTAAAGGAAAGCTGTGATGTAGCAGAGGTTCCCAGGCCTCCCCAGGAGGAACGGTACCTTTTTATAGAGGCTGGGGGGGACGTAGTCCTGCTGTTGCTGAGGTTCTCCTCTGCAGAGCCCATAACTCACAGCAGCTGCACACAGCCTGGTGAAAACAGACCAACAGCTCTACCAGAGGCTAATATACAATAATAATAATAATAATAATAATAATAATAATAACTCCACTGCAGAAATGACCAGACCCTCATTTTCATAACTGTTGAATTCTTAATGTGAAGAGAGTAAAAGCGCTTTACAGCCACATTCACACGTCGCTCTCAGCTGATTGAGTCCAGATGTGCTGCAGCTACAGTCAACATCTGGACTCTCCTAGATTCTCAAAAGAGGAAGATTAAATCTTTGTCATTGCAATAATACATTGCAGTGAATGTATTTGTTTAGTGATTTAACCCGTCTCTCAGGGAGCAATCTGGGGCTAAGGGTCTTGCTCAGGGACACAGTGGCAGAATGCAGGGATCGAACCGGGAACTTTTAACCTTCTTCTTTATCACTTTGGAGCTGTACTTCATTTTTATCAGGTTTGAGATTTCCTGCTGAAACCCAGAGAGTGCATCCCATAAGCACCAAGGCCGGTGCATATTAGACTTTATTGTTTTATTATGTTTATAGTAACTTAATGTAATTTAGGTGAGACATCGGTTCAGAGTTCAGACACAGCATGATGCTGATGCACCGACAACCATCCCTGAGAAACTAAACAGTCCTTAGCATCTGATAAAAGCTCAAATGAAGAAGACAGGCAGACAGACAGAAACTGCATGAATGTAACAGATAAATTTTCCATGAGAAGTTAAAGTGAGCAGACGGACGTTAGCTAAATGGAAAGGTTCAGGTTAACTGATGGTAGGGTGAACATGCGTGAAGCTGAAGGTAAAGCAGCGTTCACAGGAGGCAGGAAGCTCCATTCTGCACCCGACAGACTGCAGGACAGGAAGCCAAGTAACGCTTTTTTTATCATAATCTCAATGCTTGCTTTGTGAAAGGACAACTGATGTAATATTATTTAGATTTGCTCAACCCTACTTCTCTTCAGGTTGTTAGTGGCGTGCAGGCGCGACGGACGGGTTTATGTCTCTGTTAGTGAGACTTGATGGTTAAAAATGGGTTAGCTCTGTTTGATTCAGGGAAACATGTGGAAAATGCTTTTCTCTTGTTTATAACTGGTGCTATATAAATAACATTTATGCTATATAAATAAAATTGAACTTGGTTTTTGTTCCCTTCAAATGAAATTGTTTTAGATACAATACAGGCAGACACTTCCCAGGAGAGTGAAGTGATCTGAATTATAACGCCTATAGGAATGGAACCCATGGAGGTCTGGATTTGGAGCCACACTCTGCAGGATCCAGCTTTGATGTAAAGTCCTTAAAACCAGCCAGAATGAGGCTCAGCAGCGCGTGTGGCCTCCACCTGCCTGAAGGACCTCCCTACTACACCTGGGCAGCTCCTGATGAGGAGGAGGATGATCTCCTGAGGATCTCCTCCCAGACCTGGACTAACATCCACCACCTCCTGGACAGTCTGCGGTGCAGCGTGGCGCTGGTGGACATTGAGGCAGATTTGTGGAGGGCACAGCGCCCCCCCGAAGCATTAAAGCAGCCCAAGCCAGGCTTTAACTGAGGACTATAGCATTTGGTACATTTGGTACTTCTGCAGAATCAAACGGTCCAAAGCCCACAGATAGTCATTTAAGAGACGAAACCTTTTCAAAAGGTTCTTCCTGCAGCCAAGCGTCAACACGTTCCTCAGCGAGCCCAGCCCACGTAGACAGGAAGTGGTGCTGTGGACGTCCTGTAGCTGTAGGCGTGGCAGAGAGCTTTTGAGCTCATTAGCATTAGCATTAGCATTAGCATAACCCTCAGTCACACATTGATGAGCCGATCGGCTCCAAGCGGATGTGAATGATCGTAGTCGGGTCAGCTGGACTACAGTGGCATCAAATGTGATTTAAATGTTTTAAACAGTTAAATCTACCTGATGCATCATCATATCAACACCTATAGTCTCGTGGAAGACTATAATCTGATGACATCACCTTAGCCCCGCCCACTGAGAACAAAGTCCCAGGTTTCTGTGGTAAATGTTTCAAACTTGGTCTAATCAGAGAAACGAGTTTCAGAAGCCTGCAGGAAGTCTTGGTTAATGCTCGGCGCCAACAGGAAGTGACCACAGCGCGTCCTGGCCCTCCCGCCTGGTCACATGGTGCAGATTGAGCGGGAGGCTGGCTGGAGGCGGACCGTTCAGCGATGCTTGACTGTATTAGAAGTTGTTTCCTGGTTCTGCAGTGGCAGCATGAAGTGAACTTACCTGAGAGAGAAGAGCATGTTGGCGTGGCTGTTGCACGGCACTGCAGAGCTGATGGCCTCTGCCAAAGGTGCCGCCTGCGCTTGTGTGGCTGGCACCAGCTGGACCAGAGGGCCGAGCGCCATGGAGGCATGAAGGTGGACCAGGAACGCTGCCAGGCCAAGCGTGTGAGCAGGACTCAATGACGCTGCCTTTGGGAAAAGCATTCATTCAATCTGCTGGGTTTCCTCACTAAACCTTTAAATCAACAAACTCAACTGCACCGTCTGACAACTCGGATCAACCGGCCTGAATGTAACCGAGTCGGTCTGATTAGAAACCATGATGATGTCAGCGTTTGTCAGCAGGTGAGTCTAAACCTGGATTATTTACCTGATGGTGGAACAGATCCCAGAGTCGCTGCATTACGGCTGAGAGAAGCGGTCGGTTGTCAAGCAGCACGCAGACAAATCTGCAGCCCCAGGAGGTTTGTCTGAAATGTTAAAGAAGCATTTATGATGGTAAGATTTTAGATAAATCCACGGCTCTGATGCAGCTGGTTTAGAAAGCTGAAGTGTCCTTTTTCTTCTTCACCCTTCAGCCGTGGTTCGTGGTTTGAAGATAATAAAATTCTGTGTGATCCCCTCTGGTCATAGTGGGCCTGAATATTAACGCGTCGCTCTTCAGTTATTATGGAGAGTTACTCCTCAGCAGAACCGCAGGAACCGGGCCGGCCCTGAAAAGCTGCTCCTGAAACACTGGAAAGTGAGCCGAGCCGGTGGACCTGGGTTTATACTCGCCACACTGAACATGGCGCCAGGGTCCGCACGCTAAAAGTGACGCAATCATTGTGTTTTTAGCAAAGTGAACCATAGTATTTAGTAGGAAAGGATGGAAACACTTTTTCTGGTCCTTTTTAAACTAATAAAGCACGTTGAACAGCGACGAGAGGAGCTGATGGTACCAGCGGTGCAGATCGGGTCATCATCATCTATTCTTCTCTAGTTCACATCAATACAAAGAAACGGGATTATTACCTTCATTCCAACGCCTAATAAAGACCTGAAGTTTTTGGAGACCCATCACTGCTTTGTACGTCTTTACTGAGCGACTGAATAGAAGAATCAAAGAGTTAATTGATGAAAGCCAATCAGCTTTTGTTAAAGGGAGGAACAATAATATCCAACCGGTACTCGTTACCTTAAAGTGACTTCATTAACAACCAAAGCCTGATTTTCATCCTTCATTTTTTATAAAAGCGTTTGATACGATTGACATGCCTTTTTATTAGATGCTCTAAGGTTTTTGGGTTATGGCGATTATTTTTGTGGATTAATCAAAATGTTTTACATGGATATTTATAGCTCGGTTTCCCTAAATCTGGGGCTCGGCTCTAGATTTAAGATTCAGCGAGGAATTCATCACAGCTGCCCTATTTCCCCCAAATTATTCATTCCAACCACTCAGTTATTAACCCTTCAAATTAATAACAGTCCTGAGTTGCAAGCTATCAGCATGTTTGATGGAGAATACGAGATTAGCCAGTCTGCCAATGATACAGCATTATTTCTGAAAAATTATTTAATGGTTGAAAGTTTAATTTTTGTTTAAGGCTTCAGGTTTAGGACTAAAATTAAAACCTGAGATTTTACCCATTCATAATTTTATACATAAAAGTATTTCATCAATTAGGGTAGAAAATGAAGTTAAATATCTGGGAGTTTTATTAACTAAAGGTGTGAACCTCGACTGGTAGAAATTAAACAAAATCTTAACCATCTTTGGAAGAAACCTGTTGATTAAAGCCGATGGCTTCTTTAAAGTTATTTATTCATGTCCTTCTACTGTATGTATACATCACCTCTAAATATAAGGAAAGCTAATTCTATTATTTTTCAGTTTTAGTGGAAAAACAACACATCTTATCTTAAAAGGTGAAAAATATGACGGGTGGACTTCTAAGTCATGGTTGGTGCATTTCCTACAAAATGGCTTAAAACATTTATTATCCCACAAAATTCAATGTGGTTTCATATCCCTAATTTTATCTTTAAGCAACTGGGAGGAATTTAATTTCTTGTAAAATGTGATTTTGATATTGATAAAATTCTGGAAAAGATATCAAACAATCCTTCACTTCTGGAAAATGATATTTCAACATAATTTCTCACCCACACGTCCTTTTTATGGAATAATAGAACAATTACTACAGGCAGGAAGTGGTTATTTAAAAAGACTGGTATGAGAATGGACTTATTACCATAAATCTAATAAGATTATGAATGAATGTATGAGACAAAAGATTTAATTTGTCTATAAAACAGATTCTTTCAAGAAATTTCCTGAAACAAAAGATAAACTATGACTTGTGCTTGATCCAAACTTATAAAATGTCGATAACTGCTAAAGTGAAGGAGACCCATTTCAAAATCATTAAAATATATCCTGTTGCCATATTTCCTAAAAGGAGATTTAAATTTTACGTTGGCCTTTGCGTCTTTTGTATATCAGCAGCTGAATCCCTGGAGCGTTTTTATTTTTCATATTAATATTCACAAAGCTTAGAAACTGGATTAATCTTAAACTTTCCTTTGTTTCATACTGATGCCATTTTATTGTATATGGAAAATGCAAACCCAGCTTTCTCTGATGCCCTAAATATTGTTCTTTTAGCTAAACACCATATTCACTGTATTAATGGAGACGTAATACACCATCCTTCCCCTGTTTTATAAACATATTTAAAAAGCTAATATTTAGCATTAAATAAGGTTAAACAACGGAAACAATTGTTTTAAACTCTTCATTGTATGGCTTTGCTCTTTAATTATTTATTTTTGTACAGCTTACATCTTTTTTAAGCCTTTTTCAAGTTTGTATTCTAATATTTTATGTATAACTTTCTGTATCGTTTTGTTCTTTGTTTAATAAAAACAGATTATTTTCCATCCTGTACACGGCCATGTTGGTGTGAGATCTCCTGTTGCTTCTCGTTTACTGCAGGTCCGGTTCTTGCAGCTTCTCAGGACCAACAGCCCCCCCCACACCACTACATAAAATTGCTTTAATTCAATTCAATTTTATTTATATAGCGCCAATTCATGAAACATGTCATCTCAAGACACTTTACAAAGTCAAATTCAATCATATTATACAGATTGGTCAAAAGTTTCTTATATCAGGGAACCAGTTGATTGCTTCAAAGTCCCGACAAGCAGCATTCACTTCAGCAAAATAAATGCTTTATAATCAAAAGCAAGAAACTGATTGGAAGTTTGAAACGAGATAAAATCTCAACATTTAGAGATAAAAATCTGAGATAAATGTAAGGTTAGTATATCTGCCAAAAATCCCTTAATATTTTAATTTCTTGACACCAACCAATGATCATAAACCCAAATAACATTCATTACAGTAAAGCTACTCACTTATTTGGAGGATTTGCTCTGGAAGCAGTCAACAGGCACTGGCAGAAGTTCTGCAGGATTAAATTAACGACCTGATGATAAAACAAAGAGTTTAGTTGCTTCAGTGCACCTTCTTATTTCATCATTTTTTAACAAAGCATACTTTTAAATGAAGCTCGGGCAGCTGGGGGGTTTCTGTGTTCAGTGTGACGATCGTTTGTGTCGTCAGCTCATCGCCAGAAGCAGGAAAGACGCTCAGAGTGTGAGAGATCCTGGACAGCTGGGCGGACATCTCTGAGGTTACAGAACCGACAGATGAACACAGGCTCTACACATTTTAGATTTACATGAAGCTGCAGATAAATGTTCACACCGCCATCATTTCCTGCGTCCACCAGCCCTGGGAGCTCCTGCAGCTGAATCCTCAGGACATCCAGAGGGTCTTCTTTAAGGTCCGGGCGCTCTGCGGTCTCTGGAAACATCACAAACATCTGGATTTTAACCTGTAATTCATGTAGGAGCCAAAGCAGATTTATTAAAATACACCAAGGTGTACTGAAGCCAATCTGAGCAAATCAAAGCATAAATCACATGAGTTGAATTCAGAAAATATGTCAGCAGTACCACAAAATAATTTGTGAAAAGCCATTTGATGTAAATTTCCTGTACCCAACTTGTGCTTTAATATTTACTTTTTTTTTAACCTTAAAAATGGTTTCACTGTGGCTGAGAGCCCAGTTCCTTAATAACGGCCCTTTCTGAATAGAAATTATATTTTGAGCCAAAGAACTAAAATCAAATCTATTAGGTTTAAATACGGTTCCCTGGATGTTCTCCTGGGTCAGAGAGGCGGTTCTGGACCAGAGAACGTCCACCAGCAGCTCCTTGGTTTCCCTTAACCAATAAACCATATTTATTCATAAATGCTTTACAACAAGGTGCAGCACACATATAACTGAAAATAACTGTAAAATTAAAATAGACAAATAAAACACGGACAAGTTAAAATAGACAAACAAGACAGTTGAAAACAGTACATATAGTTACAAATTATTAAAAATATAAAAAAGTAGAGTCAACCTCTGAGGATGTGCAAACGCTTCAGCTAACAGGCGTATTTTAAGAAAAGTCTTAAACCCTGAAAGAGACGAGGATGCCGGACATCCAGGCCAGATTATTCCTCCACCGTGGAGCCGCTGCAGCGACGGAACCGTCTCTTAGTTTCCGCTCTGATTCAGGGACAGTGAGGAGTTGCTGGTTGAAAACCTGAGGGAGCGGGCAGGTGAGGCAGTGCAGCAGCTCAGAGAGACACAGGTACAGTAATCCAGCCCAGATCTAACAAATGCATGGATTACTGTTTCAAAAAGCTGCCTCCATATTAAAGGCTTTACTTTGCCTAACTGCCTTAGGTGAAAAAAGATTAATTTCACAACGGCCCTAATCTGGCTCTCAAGTTTAAGAAACGTTTGAGGTGTCAGAAGTGCCACCAGAAACCATCACTTTTGTTTTTCCACATTTAAGAGTAAAAAGTTTGAAGCCATGCAGAATTTTATGTCATTCAGACAATTGAATAACCAATCTAAGGAGAAGCTCTTGGCTTTTTAAGAGGAGAAGAGATTAATTTGTGAGTCATCTGCATAAGAGTGGAAAAAGCCAGGGGCCTCACACTGAGCCCTGTGGGCCCCACACTGTAGAGGAGCAGCACAGGACACAAACTCACCCAGTTTTACTAGGAAAGATTGTTCTGTCTAAGTTTTAACCACTGCAATGCGGTAACCCTGACATCCACACACTGCTCCAGACGAGAAGTTTTCATTTTAGGGTCAACTGTGTCAAAGGCATCAGTTAAATCCAGCATCACAACAACACCGTCGCCCGACTCAACTGCTAAAAGCACATTGCTAAAAACTCATAAAAGGGCCGTTTTAGTGCTGTGCAAAGCTTGAAAACCAGACTGTAAACCCCCTAAAATACCACATTCTTCTAAAAATGCCATTAGTTGCTTATAAACCACCTTTTTAAAGAATTTTAGAGATAAAAGACACTTTAGAAATAGGCCTGTAATTCTCCAAAGTATCAGGATCAAGACCAGGTTTCTTAAGTAGAGAGTGAATTACTGCCTGTTCAGGAAGAATGAATAAGATTTACAAAAATACTCAAACATAGCATGTGGTGGGCGTATTGGTCTTTTTGGCCCACAATGCCAATATTACCGTCCTGGAGAAATACTCACTGTTCTGCTGCCTGTGTCTCTGACAGGAGTCCACATATGATGAGTACTGGGCAGCTGGAACTTTATCTGCTCTGCATACAACAAATTTAACCACTGTGAAAATTCACTAAATAATAGGAACGCATGAGTAGAATCCACTGATCATCACACAAATAGTATTTAATACAACCAGCACAAGAAACGAGGAACCACAACTTACTTTTTCAGAGCTTCAATAAAATTCATGCGAGCGTCGGGTTTGAGTGGAAGCTGAAAGAGGCGGAGCGTTAATAACTTTCCTCCTCAGGCAGCAGCAGATTACATAAATGAGGTAAAACACTCACCACTCTTGGCTTCAGCAAAGCAGGAAGAAACCTGGTCAAAAAGTACGGCCTCCGAAAAATACTGTAAGGGAAAATCACCGTTGTCATTAATCTAGGGACTTTTGTCCTGGTGGGTTGCTGGTTCAAAGCCCGCTCTGTACCCGCGTGGCTGGATGCCGTCGTCTATTAGGTGAAGACAGTTTATGCCCCCCCCCCCCCCAGCAGAACAATGACCCACCACTCAGCAGCATGAAAACCAACAGACTTAAAGCAGCTTGTCTGCCAAAGCTGTGAGGGCTAGCGCCCCCTGCTGGGAGTCCATAGACCAGCAGCACCGTTATTTTAACGCTTCTCAGGGAGTGATTGCAAACTGCAAAGTTCTTTAACTTGAAGAAATCTTTGCCAACGACTATCTGCACACTTTAACTTCTCATCTATACATTGGTGCCACTGCACAGTATTTTAAATCATCCTGTAAACTAACTGCTACGTTTTGACCTGAGCACCAATTAACTTGAACATTTCCGTTTTTACTAATGATTGTTATTTGCAGACTTTTCAACCCCTCATGGAGTTTGATGCCTTCATGCACAGAAATTCCCATCGTTCTGTAAGGTAGTGTCATCTGTCTTTATTGACTCAACATTTAAATCTTATCAGACACTAACGTCTGCACGCTTTATGTAGCTGTTCTAGGACTTTCTGGAGCTTAAATAGAATTATTGGTGAGAATGCTTATTCAGCTGGTTTCCTGTTTTTCTTTATTATTCCATACGTTTTTCGGCATCTGATTACTTCCTCATACTTCAACCAATTTCAACAATTTTGGAATAAAAACTTTCAGCTCGTTCATTGCTGCTATATCTTTTGGTAATTCTAACATTTTTAAATGATTTAACTTTTTGTGAGGTTTTTTCTCTCAATGAAATGGAGAATCCTTTAAATTCTTTGAAATGTTTGTGCTTTTTCACGGCTTATTGCTTCAGCCTACTTTCAGCTACAAACTCATTCAAAGTTTAAAATGTTTACACACCCTTCAGCTATCTTCAACTAGTTCAGCTTTTTCAAACCTTTACCATTTTATATAATCCCTCCTTAAAAATTGCTGAAAAGTCCACACGCCCTGAATAGAAATTTAATGGGAGATTCCCCATAAATAGCTGAAAATCCCAAACGACGGCTGTTTTCGAACCGTCGCCTCTCCTAAAGCGCTCGGTGTGCAGACACCAACTCATCTTCAGACCCTTCTGGCATTCACAATTCAGGATTTTGTTGGATTTCTTTTACCGTTTTGCTGCAGGAACAAATCTTGGGTTCTGTGGAGTATGTCGCTGGGGGTTTGTGTCAGTTTATGCCCGGATGTCTGGTCCCACCCGGGGCCTCCGGCACGCTGGGGGGCTTTGGGGAGCTGGACATTAACACCTCATGGAAGATGCTCTCTTCTTCAGGGGTGCATTCTGCTAATGGGGGGGGGGGACCCAGCCTGGGTGTCTATTGTTGTATGTGTTGTGGGAGTTCTTTGAATGTTAGTGTTGTGGAGGTTTAGTTAATTGTTCTTTTCTCGTTGGGTTGGTGGTGGTGGGGATGCTAGGAGGGCTCCTTGTCTCGGTCCTGGTTCACGGCGGCTCTCAGTGCCGGTCCTATCCGGGGATCAGGGGGGCTGCAGTCGGCTCTCGGTGCCGGTCCTATCCGGGGATCAGGGGGGCTGCAGTCGGCTCTCAGTGCCGGTCCTATCCAGGGATCGGGGGGCTGCAGTCGGCTCTCGGTGCCGGTCCTATCCAGGGATCGGGGGCTGCAGTCGGCTCTCGGTGCCGGTCCTATCCGGGGATCGGGGGGCTGCAGTCGGCTCTCGGTGCCGGTCCTATCCAGGGATCGGGGGCTGCAGTCGGCTCTCAGTGCCGGTCCTATCCGGGGATCAGGGGGGCTGCAGTCGGCTCTCGGTGCCGGTCCTATCCGGGGATCAGGGGGGCTGCAGTCGGCTCTCAGTGCCGGTCCTATCCGGGGATCAGGGGGGCTGCAGTCGGCTCTCGGTGCCGGTCCTATCCAGGGATCGGGGGGCTGCAGTCGGCTCTCGGTGCCGGTCCTATCCGGGGATCAGGGGGGCTGCAGTCGGCTCTCGGTGCCGGTCCTATCCGGGGATCAGGGGGGCTGCAGTCGGCTCTCGGTGCCGGTCCTATCCGGGGATCAGGGGGGCTGCAGTCGGCTCTCGGTGCCGGTCCTATCCGGGGATCGGGGGCTGCAGTCGGCTCTCAGTGCCGGTCCTATCCGGGGATCAGGGGGGCTGCAGTCGGCTCTCGGTGCCGGTCCTATCCGGGGATCAGGGGGGCTGCAGTCGGCTCTCAGTGCCGGTCCTATCCGGGGATCAGGGGGGCTGCAGTCGGCTCTCGGTGCCGGTCCTATCCAGGGATCGGGGGGCTGCAGTCGGCTCTCGGTGCCGGTCCTATCCAGGGATCGGGGGCTGCAGTCGGCTCTCAGTGCCGGTCCTATCCGGGGATCAGGGGGGCTGCAGTCGGCTCTCGGTGCCGGTCCTATCCGGGGATCGGGGGGGCTGCAGGCGGCTCTCAGTGCCGGTCCTATCCAGGGATCGGGGGGCTGCAGTCGGCTCTCGGTGCCGGTCCTATCCGGGGATCGGGGGGGCTGCAGTCGGCTCTCGGTGCCGGTCCTATCCGGGGATCGGGGGGCTGCAGTCGGCTCTCGGTGCCGGTCCTATCCAGGGATCAGGGGGCTGCAGGCGGCTCTCAGTGCCGGTCCTATCCAGGGATCGGGGGCTGCAGTCGGCTCTCAGTGCCGGTCCTATCCGGGGATCAGGGGGGCTGCAGTCGGCTCTCGGTGCCGGTCCTATCCAGGGATCGGGGGCTGCAGTCGGCTCTCGGTGCCGGTCCTATCCGGGGATCGGGGGGCTGCAGTCGGCTCTCGGTGCCGGTCCTATCCAGGGATCGGGGGGGCTGCAGGCGGCTCTCAGTGCCGGTCCTATCCAGGGATCGGGGGGGCTGCAGGCGGCTCTCAGTGCCGGTCCTATCCAGGGATCGGGGGCTGCAGTCGGCTCTCGGTGCCGGTCCTATCCAGGGATCGGGGGGCTGCAGTCGGCTCTCGGTGCCGGTCCTATCCGGGGATCGGGGGGGCTGCAGGCGGCTCTCAGTGCCGGTCCTATCCGGGGATCGGGGGGGCTGCAGTCGGCTCTCAGTGCCGGTCCTATCCAGGGATCGGGGGGCTGCAGTCGGCTCTCGGTGCCGGTCCTATCCAGGGATCAGGGGGGCTGCAGTCGGCTCTCAGTGCCGGTCCTATCCAGGGATCGGGGGGCTGCAGTCGGCTCTCGGTGCCGGTCCTATCCAGGGATCGGGGGGCTGCAGTCGGCTCTCGGTGCCGGTCCTATCCAGGGATCGGGGGGCTGCAGTCGGCTCTCAGTGCCGGTCCTATCCGGGGATCGGGGGGGCTGCAGTCGGCTCTCAGTGCCGGTCCTATCCAGGGATCGGGGGGCTGCAGTCGGCTCTCGGTGCCGGTCCTATCCAGGGATCGGGGGGCTGCAGTCGGCTCTCGGTGCCGGTCCTATCCGGGGATCGGGGGGCTGCAGGCGGCTCTCAGTGCCGGTCCTATCCGGGGATCGGGGGGGCTGCAGTCGGCTCTCAGTGCCGGTCCTATCCAGGGATCGGGGGGCTGCAGTCGGCTCTCGGTGCCGGTCCTATCCGGGGATCGGGGGGCTGCAGTCGGCTCTCAGTGCCGGTCCTATCCAGGGATCAGGGGGCTGCAGGCGGCTCTCAGTGCCGGTCCTATCCGGGGATCAGGGGGGCTGCAGTCGGCTCTCAGTGGCGGTCCTATCCGGGGATCAGGGGGCTGCAGTCGGCTCTCGGTGCCGGTCCTATCCAGGGATCGGGGGGCTGCAGGCGGCTCTCGGTGCCGGTCCTATCCGGGGATCGGGGGGCTGCAGTCGGCTCTCGGACCCTGCAGCCCATCTCTGGCACCGCGGCCCAAAGTGGTGCTGCCAGCGGAGCCTCCCTCTCCTGGGGGCTGGATACTCCTCTGGGGGGCTGGATGTGGGTGGACTGTGTTTTTCTTATGGGTAGCAGTGTCAGCATGTGGGGCACTAGGGTGGGTCAGGGGGAATGTGACCGTCTGCCTGGTTTTACACGTACGGTTTCTCTCTCCTCCTCCTCCATCTCTTCATCTCTGTGGTTAAATGGTCTTCCCGGTTTGACATTCAACTTCATCTCTGGTTAACAAGTCAGGCTTCAGAGCGACTCGGTAAACTTTTTCCCTCACGTTGTTCTGCTTCTAATCCTTCAGCTTCTGTCCATCCATGTTCACATTGGTTCTTGTGTGATTTTAATGTTTTTCACCTAGATCTTCTCTTCTTCTGCGTCATTCTGCAGAACAGCATTCTCACAGCTGTTTCACAGGAACAGCTTTTTCTAGTTTGTTATGTTTCTATTATTGATTATATGAACTGTTCTAATAAAATCCACTTTTATTCACCAACACTTGCATCTTTGTGTCAGAATCATCCTGCTTGCAGGTGAGGTAACGACGTGAGGACTCACCTGGCCTCCATCACTGTTGCAGAGATCCTGCCTGTGCTCCCAAACAGAGACACAGCTTTCTCCACATCCTGCGCCGCCGGGCACTGAGGCTGCAAACAAACATCACAGAGCTTCTAGTGCACGCCGTCTTTTACGTTCAATAAACATGCCTGGTACTATAATGGAGGATGTAACTGATGTAAAAGAGATTAGATTACACTAAAGCTTTGATGTTTGTTGGAGATGATCTGATATGATATTTAGTTTAGTTTTAACCACAATAAAGTCAAACTTTGTCATCATGTGCAGTTTATGACACCACAACACAGCATCGATTTTGTTAAATTCAGAAAGGTCATATGTAAAAAAAATTATAGCCCAGGTAGTCGTGTGCAGTTGAAATATTTTTGTCTTTTTGTTTCTACCTCATAAACTTCAGCTGCCACAGTAAAACGTCACACTGAGGCATTTTCATAGAAAGGGAGACAGGAACCAGGAGTTAAATTAGCAAAGATGCTGAACTTCATTCCACTGATTGTGGTATAAAGTCAGCAGACCTCTGCCACCTCACCATACAGTCAGCAGAAACTGAACAATTGGTTTGTGGCTGTTGGGCTCATGAAAATCAACCAGGCGACCATGAATCAGGAGTGTGAAAACTAAGTACCTGCAGCCATGAAACTATTACTAAATGTCTGTTACCTGCGATGATGCACGGCTCCCAGAAACATCTTCATATAAGCCCATGTCCTCCACAGACTCCTGCATGGAGAGACTAATCAGCATTACAGGAGACAGACGTCTTTACATTTAGGTGCTGAGCTGTAATAAAGAATAAAGACAGAAGTCTGCATCTGTACCCATCGTGTCGGGATGTTTTACCTTCAGGTCGGCCAGTCTGGTCTTTGCCAGAGTCACGTACTCCATGAGGAGGTTGCGGTGCTTTGCAGGCACATAAGGAGGGTGAAGAATATGAACCTAATATAAGAAAATTAAAGTGTGGAGTAGAAATTAAGAGCTGTGTTTGCAGTTTCAGCGTACTGAGTTGTTTCTGCTATAACTGAAGTCAATAATATTGTGGATCATGAGCAAAGTCCCCTCCAGGTTTAGGTTTAAACTAACCTTTCTGTGTTGTAAAAATACTACAACTACTATTAGAACTAATAATTGTTCTATATAAAAAAGTTCTATATTATGTGTTAATTTTAGGAACTACACTTGCATGTAGGAGAAACCTCATTGTTCCCTATCGCCTAGCTCTAATGGTCTAAAGACGCTGTTAGATCCCTTTTATCTAGTCTAGTGCATCTTAAACATTCATCTGGTTAAATCTTAGGAAGACTCCAGTTTCTGACACTGAAAATCAATAAAACCTAAAGTGATAAAGCACCCTGGTCTCTTCAGTTAATCCAGCTTGAAGCATCACCTTCAGATACTGTGGAGGTTCAAAGGGAACCAGGTCCGAGAGGAACTTGAGCAGGAACACCAGAGACTTTTTACTGCTGGCCTGGAACCCGGCGCTGCCTCCAAAAGACGTCTGAAAAAGCAGAACCATGCAGATATTCCCATGAATCAATCAGGTGAAAGAACTGTTTTCTGTTCCCCGCATTAAGAGGGTGAACTGCGTATACAAATAAAGGGGGGAATAATTATCAATTAAATAAAATAGAATAAAAATTAACTATTCTGTTCCACAGTGGGGGATTGTGAGGGTGTGGCAGACAGAACAGACCAGTTACACTAGATGACATTTGAACAACACCTCAGAGAGCCAGAAGCGTGGCCAAATGGCCATCAGCATGTGAACGTGTAAATAAATGGTGATCGAATCAGAACCGTGCATCAGCAGCATGTTCGTAAAGCCGGGTACGCGGCAGACATTAAAACGCTGAAGGGAACCTTGAACCAGTCGCTGTAGGGAGGAAAGACGCCGGCGCCCTCCAGAGCTCCTTGTCGGGCCAACAGGAAGGCAGTGATCATGTTCTCCAGGTCGTAGCCTTCAAACGCCGAGCTCAGCAGTCTGGACAACAACTCTGCAAGAAACAGGCACACAATGGACCTTTTAGCTACCCTTCAAAATCACGGTTAATAAAAGCTTAGGCAGCACTACATTAGGCAAGCATGCAGTCATACTGGGCCAGATAATTCTATTCTATTTATATTCATGAAACATGTCATCTCAAGGCTCTTTACAAAGTCAAAATCAATTATATTATACAGATTGGTCAAAAATGTCCGATATAAGGGAACCAGTTGATTGCTTCAAAGTCTCTCCAAGCAGCATTCACTCCTCCTGAAAGAGCGTAGAGCCACAGTGGACAGTCGTCTGCATTGTTGATGGCTTTGCAGCAATCCCTCATACTGAGCATGCATGAAGCGACAGTGGAGAGGAAAACTCCCCTTTAACAGGGAGGAGAACCTCCAGCAGAACCAGAACCAGGCTCAGTGTGAACGCTCATCTGCCTCCACCCACTGGGGCTTAGAGAAGACAGAGCAGAGACACAGAAAGCTCAGAAGCTCACATTGACCCAGGAGTACTTTCTATGTTAGAGAAGACAGAGCAGAGACACAGAAAGCTCAGAAGCTCACATTCACCCAGGAGTACTTTCTATGTTAGAGAAGACAGAGCAGAGACACAGAAAGCTCAGAAGCTCACATTGACCCAGGAGTACTTTCTATGGTAGAGAAGACAGAGCAGAGACACAGAAAGCTCAGAAGCTCACATTGACCCAGGAGTACTTTCTATGGTAGAGAAGACAGAGCAGAGACACAGAAAGCTCAGAAGCTCACATTGACCCAGGAGTACTTTCTATGGTAGAGAAGACAGAGCAGAGACACAGAAAGCACAGAAGCTCACATTGACCCAGGAGTACTTTCTACATTAGATGGTAATAGAGGATGATCTGCCTCCCCTGATGATGTCACAGCTAACAGAACGCCAGACCAGGTGTACCTTCTATGGAGAGAAAAATGACAGAGAACAAAAAGTTAAAAGCTGAAATAACAACAAACAATGCAGATTGGAGAGCAGTAGGAGAACTCAGCAGAGAGAGAGAAATATACCCTGATGTCCTCCAGCAGCCTAAGCCTATAGCAGCATAACTATAGAGGTAGCTCAGGGTAACGTGAGCCACTCTGACTAGAAGCTTTGTCAAAAAGGAAAGTTTTAAGATTAGTCTTAAAAGTAGACGGGGTGTCTGCCTCACGGACCAAAACTGGGAGTTGGTTCCACAGGAGAGGAGCCTGATAGCTAAAGGATCTGCCTCCCATTCTACTTTTAGAGACTCTAGGAACCACCAGCAGACCTGCAGTCTGAGAGCGAAGTGCTCTGTTAGGAACATACGGGGTAATCAGAGCTAACATGACAGTAAAGCCCGGCTCCTATGACAACATGGAGACCCCAGCCGACGTTACGCCTCTGGAGACTTTCACTGAAACAAAGGTACCGACCCGGTTACTTCTCACCGCTTTGGAGCGCCAGCGAGGCTCAACAGGGGCTCTTTTCCTGAGAGTCGGCCCCTGGTGCTGCAAACAGAGACGTTGTCCCTGCAGACTCACAGAGTCTCCTGCAGCCTGTCTGGGCTTTACCGCCGTCCAAGGCCAGCGTAGAAATGCTCCAACAATCATATGAAACGTTACACCTGAGCTCCTCGTTTCATTCCTGGTTAATCACTGTAACTTGAGAACTGAACAGCCTTCACTTCTCTCCTGACTTACGCCATGGAGCCTACATGTGTGCAGAAAGGAGACCACTGGACTCCTCTGGTACTGATGACATGAAGGAAATCCATCATCCCTACCAAGGAGGTCAGTTATCTACACATCTGGGATAAAAAGGTTGCGCTCCATATGAAACATTGTTTTTCTTCATGGTGATGATGAGGACCAGTTAGAAGCTACTCACAGTGAAAATGTGGAGGCATAAATGAGAGACAGGAGAGCAGGTTGTTTACCTATGAGGCAAGGCCGGGCCGCCTGGTAATACACCAGCAGGGCGGAGACGAAGCACAGCACATGTTTCCAGTTGACCTCGTGGGTTTCCAGAACCTGCTGCAGGTGATGCAGCAGCTGCTCGGCGCTGAAGATCACTGCCAGCTGTTACCCACACAGGAGAGCAGGTTCATGCAGCTGCTATGTCCACCACATGATGAACAATAAACACAACGCTCCAAATGTTTAAAGATATGTTAATTCATGCTGTGCTGTGAATTGCCGGCATGTAGAAATAAAATGATTTATTTCAGCTTTAACATTTACATGAACAGAACTGACAAAGCAGATCAACTGCAAACCTTTGCAAACACGCGATGAACAGACCGGCCTTCAGTGTCGTTTTTGAGTCAACTAAGGCGATCTCATATAGACATGATGTCTATATGAGATTATGTCATAATCCTAATCTGGTTGTCATCTAAACCACTGCAGCTCTTTTTTTTGTTTTTTTGTTTTTAAATTCTTCCGTTTGTTGCAACAGGCTGGTTGCTTCTGAAATGTCAAATCACCAGCAAGAGAAATAAAATTAGAAAATAAAACTCTCATATAGAAATGACCAAGTCAAGAATCTTTGACTGATCACGGATCAGTCCCTCCTTCAGGAATCTCAAGTAATGAGGTCATTTTTTGTGCCGTGATCTTGAGGCTTCATTTACTGAAATTTGACATTCCTGAGAATAAGCAGTGTGATTAACATGAAGGACCACAGGCTCCCAGCAGGGGGCGACAGCCCTCACCGCTCTTGGAAAGAAGCTGTTCTTGAGTTTATTAGTTCTGGATTAGATGCTTCTGAAGGATGGGATTAATAAACATTTTCATCCAAAAGGCTAAAACTGCCACCAAAAACAGTGCATGATGTATGCAGGTATAAATATTGTTTAGACTTATTCTGATTAAAACCGCATGAATGCAGCAGAGGTAGCAGGTTAGTGGAGAACAGAAACCTTGCAGTAGAGCGAGGTGAGACAGTGGCTGGTCTTTGCTAGAGTCCACTCCTTCTGCAGGGCGACAGCATCCGACACTGAGGACAAAGAACAATTCAAGGCTGCAGAGTAATTCAGAGGAAGCTCCTTCAATGGATAAAATACAGAAAGACATTCAGGGAAGAAAGTTGGAGCAGATTTTCAGGAGAACAGAAAACCTAAAATAATAAACGTGGGGGGGGGGGGTCACTAGGGCCCCATTAACCCCGTCTATCCTGTTATGGGTCTTCTGATATTTTAGACGTCGTGTTCACAAAAGTTGGGCAAAACTATTTTAGACCAGAGACCCCAAGGATGTTTATTTTTATTTATTTTGCTCTGTGATGGTTTTCTGTTCCTCTGCAGCACTTCTTGTTACTGAAGCCCAGCGCACACAGGGACTGGTAGGGTGAAGTGCCTTGCTCGAGGACAGGGAGAAGCTGGGATTGAGCCCACAACCCGCTTACCTGTTAGTCGGGTGTTGCAGGTGAAAATCTGCGTGAGGCAGTGAGTGAAGAAGCGCTGCAGAGCTGCTGGTGACACAGAGTCTCCACAAAGCGACGCGTCAAGAGTTTGAATCCTGCAGGAGACAAAGCAGCGAGTCTCAGAGCGATCTGTCTCCGATTTTCACCTCGCTGGGATAAAAGTTATTCACAAAAATGTCAGGAGTGGAGAGGACGACGTTTATAACTGAATGCACCTTCCCTACTCTGCACCTTCTTGTATGAGCCGATGTGACGAGTGAATTTCTCCATTGTGAGATCAATAAAGACTATCTTATCTTATCTTATCTTAACGCGGCTAAGAGCAGGAAGACGCTAAAAGGCCTAAAGCTAGGAGCTCTGGGAGACCGAGGAGCTTCGGCAATACGAGCTCTGCTCTTTACCCCCGTGGAATTGCTTAAGAAATGTGGAATTGCTGAGGAAATGAGGAATTGCTGAGGAAATGAGGAATTGCTGAGGAAATGTGGAATGGCTGAGGAAATGTGGAATTGCTGAGGAAATTAAGAATTGTTGAAGAAATGTGGAATGGCTAAAGAAATGTGGAATTGCTAAAGAAATGTGGAATTGCTGAGGAAATGAGGAATTGCTGAGGAAATTAAGAATTGTTGAAGAAATGTGGAATGGCTAAAGAAATGTGGAATTGCTAAAGAAATGTGGAATGGCTGAGGAAATGTGGAATTGCTGAGGAAATTAAGAATTGTTGAAGAAATGTGGAATTGCTAAAGAAATGTGGAATGGCTGAGGAAATGTGGAATTGCTGAGGAAATTAAGAATTGTTGAAGAAATGTGGAATTGCTAAAGAAATGTGGAATTGCTGAGGAAATGTGGAATTGCTAAAGAAATGTGGAATTGCTGAAGAAATGTGGAATTGCTGAGGAAATTAAGAATTGTTGAAGAAAAGTGGAATAGCTAAAGAAATGTGGAATTGCTGAGGAAATGTGGAATTGCTGAGGAAATTAAGAATTGTTGAAGAAATGTGGAATGGCTGAGGAAATGTGGAATTGCTGAGGAAATTAAGAATTGTTGAAGAAATGTGGAATGGCTAAAGAAATGAGGAATTGCTGAGGAAATGAGGAATTGCTGAGGAAATGAGGAATTGCTGAGGAAATGTGGAATTGCTGAGGAAATGTGGAATTGCTGAGGAAATGTGGAATTGCTGAAGAAATGTGGAATAGCTTAGGAAATGTGGAATTGCTGAGGAAATGTGGAATTGCTGAGGAAATGTGGAATTGCTGAAGAAATTAGGAATTGCTGAAGAAATGTGGAATTGCTGAGGAAATGTGGAATTGCTGAGGAAATGTGGAATTGCTGAGGAAATGTGGAATTGCTGAAGAAATGTGGAATAGCTTAGGAAATGTGGAATTGCTGAGGAAATGTGGAATTGCTGAGGAAATGTGGAATTGCTGAAGAAATGTGGAATGGCTGAAGAAATGTGGAATTGCTGAGGAAATTAAGAATTGCTGAAGAAATGTGGAATTGCTGAGGAAATGTGGAATTGCTGAGGAAATGTGGAATTGCTGAGGAAACGTGGAATGGCTGAGGAAATGTGGAATTGCTGAGGAAATGTGGAATTGCTGAAGAAATGTGGAATTGCTGAGGAAATGAGGAATTGCTGAAGAAATGTGGAATTGCTGAGGAAATGTGGAATTGCTGAGAAAATGTGGAATGGCTTAGGAAACGTGGAATTGCTGAGGAAACGTGGAATGGCTGAGGAAATGTGGAATTGCTGAGGAAATGTGGAATTGCTGAGGAAATGTGGAATTGCTGAAGAAATGTGGAATGGCTGAGGAAATGTGGAATTGCTGAGGAAATGTGGAATTGCTGAAGAAATGTGGAATGGCTGAAGAAATGTGGAATTGCTGAGGAAATTAAGAATTGCTGAAGAAATGTGGAATTGCTGAGGAAATGTGGAATTGCTGAGGAAATGTGGAATTGCTGAAGAAATGTGGAATGGCTGAAGAAATGTGGAATTGCTGAGGAAATTAAGAATTGTTGAAGAAATGTGGAATTGCTGAGGAAATGTGGAATTGCTGAGGAAATGTGGAATTGCTGAGGAAACGTGGAATGGCTGAGGAAATGTGGAATTGCTGAGGAAATGTGGAATTGCTGAAGAAATTTGGAATTGCTGAGGAAATGAGGAATTGCTGAAGAAATGTGGAATTGCTGAGAAAATGTGGAATGGCTTAGGAAACGTGGAATTGCTGAGGAAACGTGGAATGGCTGAGGAAATGTGGAATTGCTGAGGAAATGTGGAATTGCTGAGGAAATGTGGAATGGCTTAGGAAATGTGGAATTGCTGAGGAAATGTGGAATGGCTGAAGAAATGTGGAATTGCTGAGGAAATTAAGAATTGCTGAAGAAATGTGGAATTGCTGAGGAAATGTGGAATTGCTGAGGAAATGTGGAATTGCTGAGGAAACGTGGAATGGCTGAGGAAATGTGGAATTGCTGAGGAAATGTGGAATTGCTGAAGAAATGTGGAATTGCTGAGGAAATGAGGAATTGCTGAAGAAATGTGGAATTGCTGAGGAAATGTGGAATTGTTGAAGAAATGTGGAATTGCTGAAGAAACGTGGAATTGCTGACTTGGTCATTTTAGCAAACCGATAGACTAATCCATGAGACACGGCAACATGGATTTAATGATATTTGCTGTGTGCATATTGTACGTTTTCTACTAAATTGATTACAACTTATGGCAATAAGGGACTTCGTGCACATCTGCCACCCATCTACAGCATCAGCTGGATTTAAAAAAAGCAAATCAGCCGTTTAGCCACGTCCTCTACTCTTCAGACCAAAATCCAACAGAAACAAAACCACAAATAAGTTTAATAAAAACAGTCTAATAATAAATTAAATATTTCTCTTTGGATGAATCAGTTTAATCTAAAGTCAATGTCCTTTCGTAAATTATAAAAAGTTAAAAAAAATCCAGCAGGAAGAAAAAAATGTGTTTGGGTCCAAATTAATCACCAGGGAATTATTGGTTTAATAAATTCCAACTAGCTTAATCGTGGTCGTTCTGTGATGATTTTTAATCAGCAATTGTTCTCTAAGAGTTACCGAATTATGTCCTTTTGAGTTAATAACTGAATATTTCATTGGCTTGTGGTGAATGAAATTGTAATTGTAATTAAAGTTATCAACGTTTGCTGGACAACTAACAACTGGTTAGACACTCCTCTTCCAGGTTAAATGAAGTTAATAACTATTACTAATCCAACTGTTAAAGCTAATCAGTAAAGGCTGATTGCCCTCGATCACAACCATTTGAAATTTTTGTTGTTGTAGCTATCCTTCCATTATGAATATTATAATTATTAATAATTTTCATGAATCAAACAAGCAAAATTGCACAACAAAGGCCTTAAAACAAAATAATACAAACCATCTCTCGGCGACTTCGCCACGTTTTTCCTCAATGTCCAGAAGCCCTAAAAAAAAAGTAATATTTCAACAATATTTCCAGTAATTTCACAACTGATGTGAATGAAAATGGTGTTAGGAGCTTACAGAAAAGCATGTCATCCAGCACGGAGCTGCACAGCAGCGACAGCTTCCTTTCTGCAGCCTCCTCAAAGCCCGCTGCGACCAGGACGCCAACCACAGCTGAAACACAGGCGTCACACTAACAGCGTCAGATCTAAACAGTCAGCACAGGGAACCTGTACACCTGGTAAACCTCTCACCTGCTGAAGCATTACAACCACACCAACTAAAAACCACAACATCGTGAAGTGGAAGGGAGACAATTCACCAATAAATACATGAAAACTTTGGCATGGATTTATATCAACCCTCCCTCTCCTCTGATACAACAAACTAAAATCCAGTCATCAAGTGACTTCAGAAGTCCCCAAATAACCAGAGTTCACCTCGTCTACCTGCAGCTGCTCCGTTTCTGACCCCAGAGGGTCTTCAGAGAACAGCCAGCATCATGGAGACCAGGGAACCAGGAGGTTCTGGTCCAGTTTCCAGCAGGTCAGGTTCTACAGAACCTCCCAGAGTTCTGATCATCATGTGGACCTGGAGAGAGGATGGACCACCTGCAGACCTACCAGGACATGGACGTCCACCTGGACTGACAGGCTGGACCAGGAGAGCATTGATCAGAGAAGCAGGAGGACCATGGTGGCTCTGGAGGAGCTGCAGAGATCCACGGCTCAGGTGGAGGTTAACCAGGAGGACCATGGTGGCTCTGGAGGAGCTGCAGAGACCCACAGCTCAGGTGGAGGTTAACCAGGAGGACCATGGAGGCTCTGGAGGAGCTGCAGAGACCAGCAGCTCAGGTGGAGAACCTGTCCACACGGAAACTGTCGTGGACTCCATAAATTTAACCTTTGTGGATGAGGAGTAAGAAGAAAGATGTTGCTGAAGGAAGTCCTGCTTGCTGTCAGGTGCAAGGATCTGTGAGGAGGTTCCGTCTCATCAGTGGTCATTAGGAGAAGCATAAAGGAGTCATCATGCCTCACCCAATCATCTGATGGGGCGTTGCAGCGTTCCACCCTCTTCCATCAGGTAAACATCTCAGGAGCAGGGCTGTACGACTCAGCCAAAAGTCTAAATTGTGATTTATTTCAACCATAATTGCGATTTAATTCTGACTTTTCTCTGCTTTAACCACAAGCAACAGAAATAGCGGCTACCTAAGGTATGGCGGCTGTGGTAGAACCTCAGGGTTTGTGGGCGGGCTCTGGTTGGTTAGCTCACTCAGTTCATGCTCTTTGTGACATTAAGACAATTCTTAATGCTACACTGCCAGACACAAGAAAAAGTCCAGTTCTGCAGACGACACTCCTGACCTGACAGAAGAAGGGACAAAGATCGTTGTAGAAGAGAACCGCTGTTCACAGCTCTGTGTCCAGCAGATTAATAGAGAGGTGGAGGAAAAGATGTGGCAGAAAAAAGTGTCAGCAGGGATGACCGCACCCTGGAGAGGATTGTAAAACAAAACCCATTAAAAATGTGGAGAGATTCACAGAGTGGACTGCAGTCGGTGCTTCCAGAACATTACGGATGTTTAATCTATGACTTATTTTTAATTATTTTATAATTTTATTTTTTTATTTCTCACTCTGGGAACCAAAGCAATTTCATTGAGATGCTGATAGTAGTGCAATGACATGTAAACTTCTTATCTTTATTTCTTCAAAAATGTGTCTCATATATAGTTATTTTGTATTTTTATTGATATATTTATGAATATCTGCATGCTTCCATCTGTCACTTTGCAACGGATTCACCTGAACATCCTCCGTAAGGGACAATAAAGGATATTAATATGCTTTTAGACCTATAGGATTTATTAAATCTGCAGAAAGACAGCGGCATGTCTAGAGGAGACTTCCTACCTGATAAAAGCTTCTGTTGCAGCCGTCTGGTCTCCTCCTCTTCTGGGGGAGGCGTCCAGCCGCACAGAGCCTTTAGCTGGGGGGGCAGCCATGATCGCACATTTTCATCACTGAAAAGCAAAAAGAGGGGGGGGGGGTAGTTTAGAGAAGAAACTTTTCTTTGATGGATTACTGACATTTTATCAAAAGTTTTCTTCTCTGCAGCAGCAGGAAATTTGGCTAATTATAAGGTGAAAAAATGCCTATTTTCCAGATATAAATCAGGAATAAATCAGAAATCTGATTTTTCTTTGCAGATGACACCAAGCTATCATCTCTAACTAAAACGTATGATACCACTTTGGTGCCGTCGCTGAAAGCCTAGATCTACAACAGGCATGATTGGAGGCAAAGGGCTCCAAATGAGGCCAAAGTGTCTGCTGAACTGAGCCCATATCTCCGTAAGTATTTAAACAATGATTTCTAAGCTGTAGGACAAAAAGGTATCATGTAGGCAAATCCTCAGTCATCCAGCAGCAAACAGGCTTAAATCGGAGGCAGCAGCTCTGAAAACGAGTCGACACCGATCCAGGAGTCTGGAGGACGGCTCTGAGCAACCTGCAGGTGGAGCGCTGCGATTCAATGTGCCGCGCCATTAATAAGAATTAAACTTTATTAGAAATTCACTCCTGCATCTTAACCCATCCCCGTGGGGAGCAGTGGGCTGCTGCTGTGCGGCGCCTGGGGAATATTCTGGGGTTAAGGGTCTTGCTCAGGGACCCAGAGTGGCAGTCTGTGGGAGTTGAACCCAGAACCTCCGGGACCCAAGCTCAATGCTCACTAGGCCACCACTAATGCGCCACTCGCGGAGTTTTCAACCTCAGAAGAAATACCAAGCATTAAAAATCTAAAACCCTGTTTGAAAAAAACTTACAGAATAAAGTAAAATATGTAGGACAAATGTAGCAGATAGTATTTACATAAAATGCAGCTTGTGCTGAAACAGTCTGGAGGTTTATTTGATTGTCAGAAGACGTGTTTCTGCTCTGCTTGCTTCGTTATGACAACAGCCTCACTTATGACAACGCTGTGCTTATAGACAACATCGACTATTAAATGACTGAGTTACAATCTAGTCAACATAAAGTTCTTTATTTCAAGCTAAATTATTTATTACCTAATATGGGAACACCTGAGTAGCAACTTGTTTTGTGAGCTTATTTGCTCTCAGTCCTTTTTCCTAAATTTGAAGTGGAAATAAAACTTTTTTTTGTCGGATTCATCGATTAATCATAAAAATAAATCGACCCATTAATCGATTATTAAAATAATCGCTAGTTGCAGCCCTAAATTGTATGCAGACAGATTTTTATGCCACTAAAAAAGGAAAATAGACTGCAAATAAATGACGTGAATGCACTGCAGAAATCCAGTCATGGATGAGAATAAATTTCTTACAGCAGAGGAATAAGAAGGCTGAGGTCAGGTTTGTTGATCAGTGTTGATCTCTGACGTTTAAGTCAGTTTCTGACACTGACTGCTGCAGACCTGAATGTAAAGACTTGAGAATAATCTTGATGCTCAGATTTAATCTGCGGTCCGGTCCGGGTTTTTCCAACGGAGACAGCTGACCAGAGGAAAACACTGCCGTCACGACATCATTTAGAGATTTTAATCCACGCTTTTATTACGACTTTCTTAGATTCCTGCACAGCACCTGGTTCTGGGCTGAATAAAACGGGAATGCTGCGGGTTTAAAATGCTGCTGCTCTTCTTTTAACAGCGATCAGAAAACAATAAATGTAGAATCTGACCCAATCTGTGTAATATAATTAAATTTGACTTTGTAAAGAGCCTTGAGATGACATGTTTCATGAACTGGCGCTATATAAATAAAATTTAATTGAAGAGCACATTTCTCCAGCTTTAACAGCAACTCATTGGTTCAGGTTGGTTGAAATATTATTTAATTGGTTTTTAAATGTCTTTGCGGTCCCTAGTATGTGTCAGACTGGCGGATCAGTTTTTATTAGAGGTAACAACACTTTCTCTGTAATTCACCACAACTCTGGATTAACTAGCTTTACATGTCAGGCAGGTCAACTCATTTTCTGTTTTTAAATCTTCTCTTAAAACACATTTTTGCTTCTTGGTTTTTTTAATCCAGGGTCAGATGTTAGCTTTTGAAGTTTTTATTGCTTGTTTTTGTGCTTTTTATTTGACCTTTTACTGTATTTGTCTTTAACTTTTTAGTCACTTTTGAATTACTAGTTTCTAGAGTGTACAAAACACTTTAGCCAACTGAAATGTAATTTAATGTGTGATATAAATACAGTTCAATTGACGATATTATAGTTATTAGTTTTTAAAAGGAGGGGAAAATATATGGGTTGAAAGCAGAAGTTCTTTAAAAACAGTTCAACAACATAATTCAATTTTATTTATATAGCGCCAAATCATGAAACATGTCATCTCAAGGCACTTTACAAATACAATCTTTTATTTTGTTTTGCTGACTTTAATAAGAAAAGTATCACAGTTGACTATAAAGGCAGACTCTGGATAATCAGATTAGATGCCGGCAAAGAAAACATCCTGGTTAGCATTAATCTATGGGTTGGTTTATCAGTGCAGGTCTGTATAACGTCACGCTGCTCCATCACCCAGGACCCGCTCCGCCTCCGTTCTGCTCTTCCAGACCCAAAACCTTCGTTACTTTTACGCCGCCAGCTTTGTCGTCTCAGCCTCCGCGATCACCAGGCGCCTCTAAGTGCGTAATTAAACACGCTGTAGGCTGAGCTGCAGCTGTTCCCTGAAAAGATGTTTTATGTTGGTGCTCAAAGAGACGGAGAGGCAGAGACTCCATCCTGCGCCGCCTTTAGCCCACTAGCTATGGTCTTAAAGGCAAAGCCTACAAGAGATGCAGAACTTTGAGGTACTGAAACTCCAAGAAGAGAATAGGTGCAACTTTTCAAGCGCTGCGCCTCACTGGTTCCTAAATGGCAGCAGAACAAACCAGTGCAGAGCATCTGCCTTCCCTTATCGCTGAAGCTTTGGTTCGTCCACCTTTCTTTCTCCATTCTCACGTCAACGAGACAGAGACTATGATCTAGACTGTAGGACCCTCCTTGTTTTGCTGTTGCTTTATAACGTTGCATATGAAACGTAGCGTAGTGAGCTATGAGTCGCAGACTGTGGAGGAATCAGGCAGGCCTACTCAACTTGCTGCTTTTAACATTTTAACTATTTGGTCTTGTGGTTCTATTGTTTTATTAGTGCTTCATATATTTATTGTATTTCTGCTTATTGTTTTTAATCAGTGATGAACTGTGCTGCTTTTAAAGTGCTTTATAAATAAAGTTGTATTGTAGTTCTGGTTTAAGACTGAACCAAACGATGGGCAGAGAACTGTAAATGTTTCATTGCGTAGGCCACCAGTGAACACTGAATATTGAGCCAGGAACTTTCAGAATGATGCAATCAGAGAGTAATAAGTATCACCTGTGTAGCATGTAGTCCAACGTCAGGATGTAGTATTTGTGCAGATAGTACACCACCTCCAGTTTTGGATGCTGCTAACACACAACACACCCCCAGTTACTGCTGAGGTTTATCAAGTTTATTACAGAAACGTCGCTTTCCTTCCAGCATCACGGTGATGGGAAGAGTGCAAACTCAACAGCTTTACACACAATTATTTATTATCATGACCCAAATTCCTGTTTTCAGTTTCTAATGTTTCACAGAAAGAAGCAAAAGGCAGATAAGCAAAAAGAAAACAGTTTCTGGTGGCGCTTTGATCTTGGTTTTAACATCATTTTATTCCTAAACGGTTTGGGACATTTAGTCTTTCTAAAGAAGTACTCAGATATCAGAGATAAGAAGCGATTTTAAAGCGTTAGCACCTGATGTCTGCAGTACTCCATCCAGAGCCGCTTGGGGCAAAGGACAGTTTGAGAAAGCAGCTCCTTGGTGGACTGCAGCAGAACACACAGCTGGACCTGCAGAGAGGAAGGAGGAAGTCAGAACATCTGCAGCGCCGCAGCCAGCGTTCTGATTAGCATTTAGCATTTATTAGCATTTAGCTTTTATTAGCATTTATTAGCATTTAGTTTCCTTCATTAGGAAGATGAAGGCGCCGTCTTCCTACAACCACAACACTTCAGCTTTAGAAGAACAACAGCTGATCTCCTAAAGTTTGCAGCTTTGAATCGATCCGACAGATTCTCACTCTCTGAGAAGACGTGAACATCTCTCTCCATCGCTCCTCCTCCTCCTCTTCCTCCTTCTCCTTCTCCTCCTCCTCCTCCTCCCGTTCAGTGATCTCCATCAGTCGCTCCAACACCGTCTGCACCGACAACGCTCCTACAGAGACGCCCAGCCGAGCCGCCTGACGCCTCAGACCGCTGCCTGCACCACAGAGGGAGGGTTTGAAACCATGGGGAGGGGGGGAGGAAGGAAGGAAGGAAGGGAGGGAGGGAGGGAGGAAGGGAGGAAGGGAGGAAGGAAGGAAGGAAGGAAGGAAGGAAGGGAGGGAGGAAGGAAGGGAGGGAGGGAGGAAGGAAGGAAGGAAGGAAGGAAGGAACGCGGATGAAGGAGGGAATGGAAGGAAGGAAGGAAGGAAGGAAGGAGGAAGGAAGGAAGGAGAGGAAGGAGGGGAGGAAGGACGGAAGGAAGCGAAGGAAGGAAGGACACAGGAAGGATAGGGAGGACAGGAAGGCAAGGGAGGAAGGATGGGAAGGAAGGAAGGAAGGAAGGAAGGAAGCGAAGAGGAAGGGAAGGAAGGAAGGAAGGAAGGAAGGGAGGAAGGAAGGGAGGGGGGAGGAAGGAAGGAAGGAAGGAATGAAGGAGGGAGGGAGGGAGGGAGGAAGGGAGGGGGGAGGGAGGAAGGAAGGAAGGAAGGAAGGGAGGGAGGGAGGGAGGAAGGGAGGAAGGAAGGAAGGAAGGAGGAAGGGAGGAAGGAGGAAGGGAGGAAGGAAGGAAGGAAGGGAGGGAGGAAGGAAGGGAGGAAGGGAGGAAGGGAGGAAGGAAGGAAGGAAGGGAGGGAGGGAGGAAGGAAGGAAGGAAGGAAGGGAGGGAGGGAGGAAGGAAGGAGAGGAAGGAGGAAGGGAGGAAGGAAGGAAGGAAGGAGGAAGGGAGGGAGGGAGGAAGGAAGGAAGGGAGGGAGGAAGGAAGGGAGGAAGGAAGGAAGGAAGGGAGGAAGGAAGGAAGGAAGGAAGGGAGGAAGGAAGGAAGGAGGAAGGGAGGAAGGAAGGAAGGGAAGGAAGGGAGGGAGGGAAGGAAGGGAGGGAGGGAGGAAGGGAAGGAAGGAAGGAAGGGAGGGAGGGAGGAAGGAAGGAGGAAGGGAGGAAGGAAGGAAGGAAGGAGGAAGGGAGGGAGGGAGGAAGGGAGGAAGGAAGGAAGGGAGGGAGGGAGGGAGGAATGGAGGAAGGAAGGAAGGAAGGAGGAAGGGAGGAAGGAAGGAAGGAAGGGAGGGAGGAAGGAAGGGAGGGAGGGAGGAAGGGAGGAAGGGAGGAAGGAAGGAAGGAAGGAAGGGAGGAAGTCAAATAGAGTAACCAGCGCTAAGCGACCTAGCATAGAATCGTTTATTCTGGTCTGAGCGCAGCAACGATGGATGTGTTGAACATTTTAGAGACACCCACCCAGAAGCAATGCTGAGAGGCGGGGGGGGTTAGCATCGGATGCTGCCTGGTTCTGGTTCTGGTTCTGCTCTCCGTTCTCAGCACACAGCTTGTCACATGGGCCTGGGTTCTGAAAACATCAAGAGGAGAAACGGTCTGGGAGTCCAGCTGCCTCCTCGGCCATAAAGTTCTGCAGAGGCCCGCTAACGGACCGGCACCGAGGTGATGTGGATCCTGGACCCGACACGAAGCTGATTGGCTGAGGGGAAATCACTCACCTCCAGTTCCTGGAGCAGGCTGGACAGGTTCTGGTGCTGATCCAACAGCTGGATCGCTGCCTCCTGCAGCTGCTGACCATCTTCAAGCGTCGGCTTCTTTATCACACGGCCAGCTGGAACCAGCAGAAACAAGGAACATGTCTACGTGGGTTCTGATCCGACCCGTTTAACAGAGCCCAACATTCATGATGGTGGTTAGAAAGCGGCTGCAGCTGGACAGCAGTGGTCCACTCTGGTGTTAACACCAGCAGAAGAGGAGCTTCCATGTGTCTGGCACCGCAGGATGTTCTAGGCCAGGGATGGGCAACTGGCGGCCCGGGGGCCGCACACGGCCCTCGTCATCACTCAGTGCGGCCCGCGAATAGATCAATAATAATTTAATAATGAAAAAAAAAAAAAAACACAACAACTTGTAATTATACTTTTGACCGATAGGGGGCCGTACCCAAACAATAGCGGGCATGGGCCGCTTTGCAACAGCGAGGAAGAAAGTCAAGAGCCCTGGCCACTAGCAGTGGAATAAAGGGAAAACTTGACGAGAAAGTCACATTTTTCAGACAAAATGGGAAGAAGTACGGACATGGGGATTTTTTTTTGGTCTCTTGTCATTCACACACAACATAAACCGTGAGAGCCGACGTGAGTTTTGAAACTGCAAAGCTTTGTCTTAAGCGGACGATCAAACGTGCATCTACACAGCACAGTGCACAGACCAGTGTGATGCATTCGTGAGCGTCAGAAAGCTATGGTGCATTCAAGAGCATGGGACATTAGATTTTTCAGAATAAAAAGCTAACAGATGTGCATAATCAAAAAGTAACAGAAATACAATTATAGAGCATTCAGTATTGTAAGAAAGCCACACAGTTTCTGGATAGATACATTATTGTATGAGTTAAGTTCTGTTCCGTTTTATGCCTCTTTCCTTGTAAATTTGAAATGACCCATGCTCCTGAATGCATTGATATGGAGTTTAAATTCCTTTTTTGCAATTTTTTTTTAAAGCAAACGGTTTGTCTTTTGCTTAAGGACATATTAAAATGCATTTATATGCAGAAAATAGTTATATGTTGGTGCAGTAAACATACAGATATAAATTCATCTAAAATTTGTTCTTATTGAGAATAATTTGTAGCGTCTTTAATATCCAAATATTTGAAGTGCGTGGTCAAGTGGCCCTCCAATGGACGTGCTGAAAAAAATGTGGCCCTGTTTATCATGGAAGTTGCCCATCCCTGTTCTAGGCCGAGCAGGTTCACCATCAACAGAACATCCAGCATCATGGAGACCCAGGAACCCAGCAGGAGGTTCTGGTCCAGTTCTCAGCAGGTCAGGTTCTACAGAACCTCCCAGAGCTCTGATCATCATGTGGACCTGGAGAGAGGATGGACCACCTGCAGACCTACCAGGACATGGACGTCCACCTGGACTGACAGGCTGGACCAGGAGAGCATTGATCAGAGAAGCAGGAGGACCATGGTGGCTCTGGAGGAGCTGCAGAGACCAGCAGCTCAGGTGGAGGTTAACCAGGAGGACCATGGTGGCTCTGGAGGAGCTGCAGAGATCCACGGCTCAGGTGGAGGTTAACCAGGAGGACCATGGTGGCTCTGGAGGAGCTGCAGAGATCCACGGCTCAGGTGGAGGTTAACCAGGAGGACCATGGTGGCTCTGGAGGAGCTGCAGAGATCCACGGCTCAGGTGGAGGTTAACCAGGAGGACCATGGAGGCTCTGGAGGTCCACCTGGACTGACAGTGATGATGTCAGTAACGTTGGGTCCAACGCTTGGGGATTCTCTGCCTCCTCCTCCCTCTGCAGAGCTTCCCTGGGAGATGAGAGCGGAGCAGCTTTGTTCTGGTCCATCAGAACCGACTGCAGCTTTGTTCTGGTCCATCAGAACCGACTGCAGCTTTGTTCTGGTCCATCAGAACCGACTGCAGCTTTGTTCTGGTTTGAATGTAGCGGCTAATTGTGAACACAGCAACTTCCTGCTTATAGAAGGCATTTAGTTGTTTTCTGTTGGACCCTGAAACTTTTCAGCGTGATCAACAGCTCATTGTGACGGCGCTGCAAACCTTCATCGTGGCTTCGTTTCAGCGCTGGGGAAAAATGTGATCTTTGCTCCAAGCACTCAAGACACGGAAAATAAAGTTATATTAATATGGTAATAACTGTAGAGTTTATAAGGACGATGGATAAGTTCTTACTTCTATATTTTAATCAGGATAATTGGATGAAGGATATTAATGGCTATAATAGGCGATATAAACATAAAACAAAATCATAGCACCATGTCTGTAAACGTTTAAATTCACATATCACCTAGACTTTGCTTTTAGAATCACAGGTTTATTTGCCAGGTTAAAGTTTTTTTATGGAGATTAGCATTTAAGGAATAAGTGCGACTTTGTTTTATGATGATGAGCAGGTGACTTCATCCAGGAGAGAAACAGATGAGCTAAGAGACGGTGTGTGATATGTAGGAGAACATGAAGGTTCTGGATGGTTCCCTCCTCAGAGCTCACCAGAACCCAGGGCCAGATGTGTGATATGTAGGAGAACATGAAGGTTCTGGGTGGTTCCCTCCTCAGAGCTCACCAGAACCCAGGGCCAGATGTGTGATATGTAGGAGAACATGAAGGTTCTGGGTGGTTCCCTCCTCAGAGCTCACCAGAACCCGGGGCCAGATGTGTGATATGTAGGAGAACATGAAGGTTCTGGGTGGTTCCCTCCTCAGAGCTCACCAGAACCCAGGGCCAGATGTGTGATATGTAGGAGAACATGAAGGTTCTGGGTGGTTCCCTCCTCAGAGCTCACCAGAACCCAGGGCCAGATGTGTGATATGTAGGAGAACAGGAAGGTTCTGGGTGGTTCCCTCCTCAGAGCTCACCAGAACCCAGGGCCAGATGTGTGATATGTAGGAGAACATGAAGGTTCTGGGTGGTTCCCTCCTCAGAGCTCACCAGAACCCAGGGCCAGATGTGTGATATGTAGGAGAACATGAAGGTTCTGGGTGGTTCCCTCCTCAGAGCTCACCAGAACCCAGGGCCATGTGTGTGATATGTAGGAGAACATGAAGGTTCTGGGTGGTTCCCTCCTCAGAGCTCACCAGAACCCGGGGCCAGATGTGTGATATGTAGGAGAACATGAAGGTTCTGGGTGGTTCCCTCCTCAGAGCTCACCAGAACCCAGGGCCAGATGTGTGATATGTAGGAGAACATGAAGGTTCTGGGTGGTTCCCTCCTCAGAGCTCACCAGAACCCAGGGCCAGATGTGTGATATGTAGGAGAACAGGAAGGTTCTGGGTGGTTCCCTCCTCAGAGCTCACCAGAACCCAGGGCCAGATGTGTGATATGTAGGAGAACATGAAGGTTCTGGGTGGTTCCCTCCTCAGAGCTCACCAGAACCCAGGGCCAGATGTGTGATATGTAGGAGAACATGAAGGTTCTGGGTGGTTCTCTCCTCAGAGCTCGGACTGAACGGGAGGCAGACGCCGCTGCGGAGCGCCGAGACCCAAAATAAACCAGAAGTTAACTAGAAGTTAACTTCTAGTTAACTTCTAGTTAACTAGAAGCAGAGAATGTCTGCCAACAGCAGCCATATAGGAAAATAACTGGATATTTACTGGTGTGTTAAAATTACAACCTGCTTCACAACAACTGCCACTTTAATCAGAGAGCTCCGCTATGGTGAATAAATAGAGTCTCATGCTAAGCGTCAGCACGTGTTTTTATTCTTATCTATTAATTTTATTTATGTATTTATTGGACCATGAGTCCGGAATAAAGTTTATCTTAAAGTTTATCCTCATATAGCTCAGCGAGCCGTTAACTCACCCAGGAGGCCGCTGACGGTCCGCTTCTGCGACACCGACCCACCGGAGGACCTCAGAGACATTTCTGCCGTCGCTAGTACCATAAACATAAATATATATATAAATAGAAATATATATAGACACAAATATTATGTCTATGGCTAGGACGCTTCGTTTCTGCTCAACAGGACGCGGCCATCTTTGTTTGGCTTCTTCTTCTTCTTCTTTCCTTTAACTGGCGGATCGCAAACAACTTATAGGTGCTTACCGCCACCTACTGTACAAGAGTGTGTAGCTTTAAAGTTTCACCTACTATATTCTATTTTTTAATTTTGTGTTATGTAAAAATAAAAACAATGCTTTATTAATTACCCTAATTTCCTCCCTATCTCCATCTGTCCCTAATATTCCTTTAATACTCCATTCTCTCCTTTTTTCCCTAATTACTTTTCCCCTCCTCTCATATTTATAGCAACTCATCAAAACATAATCCACATTTTCTTTTTCTGCACAACCCCCACATATATCATTATTCCTCTTCCCTAGCATAAACAAAAACTCGTTCAAGTATGTGTGTCCAGTTCTCAGTCTAGTGAAAATTATATCTTCCCTTCTGCTTCTTTCTCCATAATTTTTAAGTATTACAGATTTTTGAACTCTATATAATCTTCTTCCTTTCTCATCGTCATCCCATATTTTTTGCCATCTCTATGTTTCTTTCTTTTTAATTATTGATTTACCTCCCCCTTTCCCAAATGGAATCTGAACTGTAATCTGCTTTCCTATAACCTTTTTAACTAGCTTATCTGCTGTTTCCTTTCCTCTCACCCCTTCATGTGTCCAACAGAACTGAACGTCTATTCTACATCTAAATAACCTAAATAAACTCTGATGAAATTCTGAGACAAGGTCTTTCCTATAGTTTCCTTCTGAGTGAATGCTTTCTATTGCAGCTTTTGAATCTGTGCATATCACCACCCTGTCTGGTCTAACCTCCTCCATCCACTGTAAACTAATAATAATTGCAACCATTTCTGCTGTGTATGCAGACAGAAGGTCTGTTAATCTTTTACAAATACATATATTAAACTCTGGAATGTATATCCCTATTCCCACATTTCCCTTTGACTTTTCTGAACCATCTGTGTACATTTTTAAATTACTATAATACAATTGTATAATATATAAGCTAGTTTTAACCCCAACTACGTTATGTTTCCATTCTGTTTTAATTTCATGTATTTTCAAGTCAGCTTTTGTTTCTGGAAACAACCATGGTGGCACAGCACTAATTGGGTTATTATTAGAGAATGTCTTATCATCTAACTCATATATTTTTGCCCATTAATTTCCAGTCCAGCCAAAGCCCTTTCTTGTAAATTTGGAATATTCCCAACAGTTCTTTATTATGCCTGCTGCTGGTTTTTCTTAACTACTGCTTTTAATTCTGATCCAGTATGAAAATGATATTTTGACCCGTCTGATTTCTAAAGGAGTTTCTCCAGCCTCTACTAAAAGAGCATTGATGGGTGTAGTCTTAGTTACTCCAGTAACTATTTGTAATGCCCTGTATTGCAATTTATCTGCTTTTTGTAATGTTGATTTTGCTGCTGCTCCATATACCATACATCCACAATCTATTGCTGATCTCATAAGTGCCCTGTAAATATTCAGTAGTGACTGCTTATCAGCCCCCCAATAATTCCAAGCCACGACTTTCATGAGGTTTATAATTTTCTTGCATTTTGTTTCTAACTGCTGAATATGCATTTTCCATGTATATGAACTATCTAGCCATAATCCTAAATATTTTAATTCTGCTACTCTTTTTATAGACTGATCATATAATTTTATTTCTCCTATATCAATATTTCTTTCATTACTGAAAATCATAGAATAAGATTTACTTACTGACAATTTGAATCCCCAATCATATGAGCTTTTTTCTATTTTATTAACTGCTCTCTTTATATTTTCTACTACATGCAAGACATTCCTTCCCCTCATCCATATGGCTCCATCATCTGCATAAAGTGCTGATTTAATGCATTCATCTAGGTTTAAAAATATATCAATAATCATAATGTTAAATAGTACAGGACTAATTACACTCCCTTGAGGAGTGCCGTTTTCTACTTTAAAATCTCTTGAATATTCATTCCTAACTTTAACTCTTATTTTCATATCTGTAAAGAACTTGGGGGGGTCGTAGCCTAGTGGTTAGAGCAGTGTGCTTGCGCTCTGAGAAGGATGTAAGTACCCGGTTCAATCCCCACTGCCTGCTCTCTGGGTCCCTGAGCAAGACCATTAACCCGCCGATTGCTCCCCAGACGCCGCACATGGCAGCCCACTGCTCCCCAAGGGGACGGGTTAAAAGCAGAGAACACATTTTGTTGCTTTGTACTTGTGACAGTGTAATGACAATAGAGTTAAATTCTATTCTATTCTAAACTTGCTATCTCAGTGACAGTCTAGGTCCACAACCCAGAGGCTGATGGTTTTCTAGAAATGGTGGAATATGTGGCTCCAGTGTCCACTAAAAGTTCATGCAGTCATTTCCCACTTTCGCTGGCAAGCCTCCTCCTTGGAGTGAATTAAACTGAGGTGACACCTTCTGGGTTGAAGGTGTCACCTGTTCACTTTTTGTTCATGTTTGTTTGTTTTGCCTTGCTTCCAGGAACTGCAATTTTAGTAGTTGATCTTGTAATTCCTCTTTTTCTTGCTTTCTCTTCCTCTCCCCATCTTCAGCCACATGAAAATGGTTTACCAAATGTTTTTCCCAGCGAGCATATTCTCAACCAGGCATATCAGGATTTAGTTTCATCAGCTGTGATACCGAAGAGGGTACACCTATTAACACTATTTCTCTAAATAATTCACCCAGATTGGACCCATCTTCTCTAGGACTCACACCTGTGTGTTTGATCCATTTTTCTGCTGCCTGAGTTACGTATTCCTGCGGATGCTGTTGTGAGTCCCAGTAAAACTTAGGAACCGCTGCCGGGGTGGATAAGGGAAAATGCTCAGTAACTGCATCCTGCAAGTAAGTAATTACTAAAGACAATAAAGTTTAATCTGGCATGTGGAACGTTCAAGCATCATTTTCAACATCAGCTGCAGCAGAAACGGGTACACAACGTCACAGAATGGCTCTAAAATCACCCAGGGCCAGTTTTGTGCCTTTGGTCAAATTATCCGATTCAGCCAGTCACAATCTAGCAGCAGCAGCAATGATGGGCAGCTTATCCACCAGGGGTTGCACATCACCAAATGAATAAGGAACATATTTCTCTGCTCCTAAATTACTTTGTAAGGGCATCTGCGCTTTAGTGGGACTTTAAGAACGTGTTTGCATCAGATACTTTGGGATCTGTTCTTTAAATCTCTCCTCGTATGTTCTGTTCAAGCTCATTTCTGCCGCTCTGCAAATTTAACTTCTCTAATAAAACAATTCAAACCATTAACATCCGTCATAAATTCTTCAACATCAGCTGCTCCATCTGAGGACCAACGTATGACTAGGTGTAGTGCTGATAAAATCTAACAAATCATCAGGGTTGTCTTCTTGCCAATCACCTTCAAGCTCCATTTTAACTTTAACTTTTGGTTCTGCTGACTGGTGGTTGCCAGACCTAGAGTCAGTAGAAGTTGTTAATGGGCTAATTCCTGATTTATGTCTGCTGTCTGGTGTGTTATATCTAAACATAAAGAAGGACTGGCCCTGGAGGGCTCCTCACCATGCGGTCCTCAGCCTTCGTCATGGGGGGGGGGAGATGCATCCACTGCCAGAGACCAATCCCCACCTGTCATCAGGTTGGGGCTGTAGGTGGAGTAAAACACGGCGTGTATTGTTGGTGGGTGTTCTCTAGTAATGTGTTGTTCCTGGGGGTGAAGCCAGGACCTGATTCTACCGTTAACTCTCCACCCAACACGTCCAGCGCTGGATAAAGTCTGATGGGGGCCGTGTTTGAGATGTATAGGGTGGAGATGTGTCTTGTGGTGTGGGGAAATTTTCAGTTTTTTCTTTTTCTGTTGTCTCAAAAAAAATTAATTATCTGCCAACAGCTTTTCCCAACTTCTAACCTCTCTCTTACTTTTAATTTACTGTTTTACTAAAAAGTGCTCCAACCGTTTTTCCCCTGATGTAACTGCCTGCACCACCTTTCGTTCCTCTGTCCAAATTTTCCTGTTTCAACAAAAGCCATGAATGCATCGACCTGTTCTCCCAATGATTTCCAGGTCGCACGGTCCCATTCCTTTTCACCAATATCCTGACAGTTTGATTTTGGAGTAATAAATTCAAAAAGTAGCAATAAAGAATTAAATGTGTATCCAATGTTTAGTAACTAAAAGATATCCTTCTAGTTACTAAACACATTTTTATTCTGTGATCCCTTTAATTCTAGTTTCAGTATATTTAATCCTCTGACGGGTATTGTTATTTTTTTTTTTAGTTTTAATTTGCATTGTTTTATCCATATTAAGAAGTGGAGTTGAATTAAAATCTCTTTTTAAAGTTTTGTGATCTTCAATATATCTCATCTGATTTCCTGTAAAGTGCTTCGGACTGTCTTGTGTAGGAATAGTGCAAGTCTTTTTATTGTTTCCCAACTAACATTATTTTTGATATACTCTCATTAATAAATAGTTATGTTGCTGCCAAGTGTTTAAATAATGCCCACCTTGCTGCTTTCTAGTTTTAGTGATCTGCACTTTTAAATAGGGTTTTTTGCCTCCTTTTATCTGAAAAGCACAATTTAAGTAGTTATAATAAGATTCGTTTTTTTTGTCTCACAAATTAAAAAATAGGTGCTATAGAGGTTGAACCTGTTGCATATTTTAATTCAATTCAAAAATAATCATCCCAAAGCGAAATTAAAGCTGCTGTGAAACCCCGCCAAGTGTCGCCACTAGCAACCAAGCAGAAGAGCAAAGTTTGAATGATAACAGTTCTGCTTAACATGAGCAGCAACCAGCTTGACATTCACAATATGCAAATAAAAAAGAACAATGCATGAAAGAGGACAAACATTTGATTTTGAGGACAGAAAGGACTTGACTAAAAAGATATGATTTAAAAAAATTCTCACATAAAAACAGCACCTGAATATGTTAACATCTTAAGTATGGTTTACTTAAGCTCTGGAGTTTTACTTTCAGAAGGCTGTAGGCCGTGTTGGACTAGAATCCTCCATGAGGCTCAGGAACAGGAACCTTGGAGGCCGGTTGTGCTTAATGAGATCCAGCTATGAGGATGCACCTGCTGGTCACACCCTGCAATGAGAAAAGCTGAGGCACACACACAAATCTGTACATAAAATGTACATAAAATGTGGCTTTGACACAGTCATGACATCAGCATTCATCTGTATTCCAGACACAGGATGGATCCATAGGAAAAAAGAGGGAGAGATTAAAAAACACATAAAAAAAAAAAAAACAGTACATGATGTTCACCGAGTCACAAATAAACGATGACGCCAGTGATTCCATAATCTTGAGGTAAATCTACAGCAGGGTTTGCTAAAATTGCAATTTTGCCATTACATGCCACAGAAAATGTGTGCATAAGGTTCCTGGGCAGAGCAGAACATGTGATTACAGCATTATTGGGCTGAGTGGTAGCGTCATTGTCTACCACATAAAGTTTGCTGCTTCTTTGGTATTGTTACCACAGATGGGCAGTGTACATTAAAGTACAAAATGCTTTAAAAAGAGTTTGTTTGTTTTATTTATTTATTTACAGAGGATGAGCACATACCAACTTTTCTGATCAGCATATTAGCTTGTGCACACATCATACAATACTGCCTATAAATATCATGATCATCAGACAGATCATCATTTATGTAATGTCCCAAATATTTAACTAAATGGTGGGAGTATGTAAACTCCCGGTTCAAGCTGTGGGGTACCTCAGTGGCCTCATCACAGCCTATAAATGACTATGAACTACTAATTCAGGTGAAAATAAGCTGATCTTTGTGTGAAGGTGCTGCTGGGGCTGTTTCCACAGGATTCTGTTGCAAAGTAAAAAATCTGAATGTACGTTTGAGGACTTGTCGTTTATTTTCCTTTCATAAAGTTCTGTACAAAAATAATTACAAGCTGGGTGCGATTTGTTGGGGGGATGGAGGGATTTATCCCCCCCTGCCCCCCCCCTGTCATTCATGTTTTATCCCTGGGGGGATACATTCCTCCCCTCTCTGATCTGAATAAGTAATATGGATGTTTCAAAATTTATATTAATACATGTCTTGTGTCCTTCACATTTGTAAATTTTATTTTTTGTCTGTTTTTAAAGAGTATTATTATGTTTTCTACTCAAAGCGGTTAAAGTAAACTAATACCCACTCCCGAGTCCCGACAGTAGATGGTGCAAGTTTAAAAACAAAAGTCTAACCTACTGGATCTAGCTAGCTACCTGAAAGCAGCTGCTAGCTAACCATTATTAATAAAACTTTGATTCATTAATAAAACTTTTGAAATGATCCCCCCCTCAGTTTTTTTTGCAAATCGCACACTGTTTACAAGTTTGTTAAACAGCAAGGCAACGATCCACTTCAACATAAAGCTCTACAATATACAGACCAGGGTCCGTATTCACAAGGAATCTGAACTCTAAAAGTAGCTCTTAGTGACGTCATTTTAGATTTTTACCTCGGTGAAATAAAAGTTATTCACAAAGCATCTCAGACCTTCAGAGAGCTCCTAAAATGTAAAATGTGAGTAGAGAGGAGAGCGTCTAGCGAGTCTGAAGCAGGAAGATGGTGGAAACAGAGCGAGCTGATTGGCTGATCCACCACCTGAAGAGGACAAGAGAGGAGGAAATTAGCACATTATCTTCTTTAACAACAAAAGATAAACTATCATCCCCATAGAAGGATCTTAATTAGTTTCAGCAGCTCAATAGGTTAAAGGTGATGTTTTGGTAATGCTATTTTATTGAGGATAAATAAATAGGAAAAAATATTGAATAATCATGAATAAAAATTGGAGAAATGTACAATGAATGTAGTACAGAGGATTTTTTGTATTATTTTCAGAAACGCTCTCAATAATAAACAGTTTAGAAGACATGGAAACACTCGAGACCAGATAAAAGAGGTGAAGCAGTATTTTCTGTATAGTTCATGATGATGTCAGCATCAGAGCCTAAATAGTAGTCTAGAAGGTTGCTGGTGTGATGCCGGCTCCTCTCTGGCTCCTGATTTCTGCACGGAGAGCTTCTCACTTTCCAGGCTGGAGCTAAAAGCAGAGAAAGACTTCCTGATCTGCAGCAACGAGTTTCAAAGTCGCCTCTGGGCTCCGTGACCCAGGGACCGATTCACCTTCAGCTCTCCTCTGTTCTCCTCCCAGAGCTGAGAGGAGCTGCTGCTCTCGCTTTCTCCACCTTTTCCTCCATTTTCTGTCATTTTGCCAAATCCAGCCTCTTTATGCCAGCAGGCGATGCCAGTGAAACGCTGACAGGTGAGAACGCGTAACTATCAGATGGATCGTAGACATCATATACGTAGACGCCTGGTTGGGTTAGGGTTCGTACGTCAACGTCACCGCCATGTTGTATGTGTCAGAAAAAAGTTAAGTTCTGTTGCAGTGAACGTCGATCCGAGAAGATGATTCATTCCTGTGTTGCATGGAAATGTACCAACCGTTCTATATATATATATATATATATATATATATATATATATATATATATATATATATATATATATATATATATATACACACACACACATATTACACATATGTGTGTGTGTGTGTGTGTGTGTATGTGTGTGTGTGTGTTATGAATATAAAAATCAGTTGGCTAAATCTAAACATTGTGGCCTTCATTATTTTGTTTTAATTATTTTTATTCCTTACGAGTGTGGGTTCTTACTATCTTTATTGGAGCTTTAGCTTGATGTTCATCAGGATCCCTTGGCTTGAAGCCACAAAAAAATAATACTTCAAAAATAAATCCACGAATCCACTTCTTGCTTTTAACTGTTTACTAAAAAACGTAACCCAACATTTCAAAAAACATAAAATATATCCACAAAATTAAGTATTTCAAGGTCCAACGGAACCTGGGAAGGGCGAGGTCAAAAAACGATTATGCTCCAATCTCCGTTTCATTCCCCAACTTAAAAACTTTTATTGTGAAGTTTTTAAACTTCACAATAAAAGTTCTATTCACCCAATATCAATATACTGTACATATGTAAATATCAATTTTCAATCCTTTTAAATCCCTTTGAATCTTTAAACAAAAAAAAATTTCCAACTAAAATGAACTGCATTTAGGCTCCTACAACGAGAGAATGAAGCCAAAGGGATACGAAAATAAACTTGTAATATTACAAAAATAAAAATATTACTTATATAAAGTATGTCCTGAAATTAAACTCCCTCTGATACTGTTTAGGTGACTCAGACTAACTGCAGATTTGCCACATTCAACATGGCGGACGCTCTGATGCAGCAGAGGCAGAACCCGGCCAACCAGGCGTCTACGTTTATGATGTTTATGAGATGGATGGAGTAAAAGGACCAGGGGTCTGTTCTCAGTACGTCGCTAACTCAGTTAGCAGGATTTCATTGTTGACGATTTGGCATGATCCTGGATCGTTTGGTTCTTCGAAACTCATCCTGGACTTGTTGTCATAGCAACATGTGCGGCAGCTTAAACCTGCTCCAGAGCAGGCTTATTTCATGTAAACAAGATTAGATCATGGCTGTATAAGCGGAGGAGAAAGGGAAGTCTGTCGTAGCCATGTCCATTTTTACGACTGCAACCTGTTGCGGAAGATGCAAGAATAATTTGCAGAGTTTTTCGAATTAATCGCGTATTGCGCAATAGACAGGATCCTTTAGCGCAGTGTGACAGTGTAATTCTAGAGAGATTTTTCTTGGTGGCTGTTATAAACAGACAAACATTTAACAGTGGCTTTTAAAGAGGAAAACGTGATGTTGGAGCCATAAATCTAAAATATTTAAGTTATTTGTATGATGGTTTGCTTTTTATTTTTATCCTAGAAGATTTGTTCGGGCCATTTTATTGTGAAGTTTAGTTTTACTTTGAAAGGCTTGTTTCCTGTCGAGCCGTATATTGTATTAGAAAAAACTATGGATGGATTATCTAGACACGGAGCAATACAGTTTTACCGTGTAAACTGTGGATGACTTGGAAAAGGAAAATTTTCATTTTTTATGGATAGAGATTTTTTTTTTGTTAAAATTCCCAGTTTGCACGCGTCCTTTTTCTTCAGCGTCTAAGGAATGACACTGAAATTTGGATCTCTTGACATAACAAAAGCCTTTTTAAAATAAAGTATAATAATTAAAGGCTACCATTTTGTAGAATATTCTTGTATTTCACTTTTATTTGATCCCATGTTCTAGTGGGTCCCGTGGAGGCTCTGATATAAAAGAACAAAGTAAATATGAGATTATTAAAATGCAAAAATTCATACTGTAGAAAGTGATAGAAACATCTACCATGGACAGTATTTACGCATTAATTTGTCTGCTGCTTTTTGCCAGCCCTCTCTCCTGGCTTTAGCAGACTTTGAGGTGTTCCCTGTCGTTTTAATTAATGACTCAAATTCAACATAGCCTTCCATTAAAAGCTCTTGTTCTGCTGGGAGAAAAACTGTGGGCGTTCTTTGTCCATGCTGAACAGCCAATAGCAGCGCTGCTGATCAATGTTTCTACTATCGATACATTTCCCCTTTTAAACAAACGCATGAACGCGCAGTTGTCTCAGATAACTCAATCCAGTCATACTAATCATAAACAACAGCTGTGTTAGAAGAACCCAGTTAGCCAGATCAGGATTAGCCGGATGAAATCATCCTGGATGTGTCATTTGATCTCAGATGTTTTAAGCAACGTATGAAGAACAGACCCCAGAATGGAGAATAAACCAAAAATAATGATGAGGAAGAACAGAAGGTGCTTTCAAACATTTTGATGCTCTGTCAAAATCCATTAATTTTGCTAAGTTTAATCATCATGTCACACATTTCTGTATCCAATATAATCGTAAATTTCTCCCCTTTGTAAAAGTCGGGGTGGACACCGCCTCCTCACTGAAACTTCCTCAGTCTGAGGCGTCTGAATCCCTCTGAAGCTCAGACTCCTTGGCAGGAGCAGCTCTGAGTCTCGGGGACCTTTGGGGAGACGGTTCCAGGTCCAAAGCTTCCTCACACCCCGCTGCATCTGCTCACCTCCACCTTTGACACACATTTCAAAGATCGGCTGTTGTGGGTTTACTCTCTAGCGTGTTATTCCTGCTTGTCTTGTTTTCACAGGTGGTGTCAGTTTACCTTCCTCTTTCTGACTTTGCAGCTCTCTGGTGATAAACCCAGAGGGCTGGACTTCCTCTAACCCGTAACCCCAGCGGTTTAAAGCACACAACTCTCTCCACCAGCTGACGTAGGAGGACCGACCTGCATGAATAAAACAGAAGCAACTTTTCTACTTTCTGCTGCAGGAGTTGAACGTTTGCTCTGCTGCTGTGAAACCTGTGAACTTTGACCCTACAGGCTGTCATCTGTTATTCTGCAGCAGCGAGGTGATAAAGCATGGACCTTGTCCCGTGTTGCAACAAGTTTAGAAATCATCACTTTTTATGCTTTCTTTCCTGTCAACTCATTTGTTGCTTCACATCTTCCTCAAAGACATGACTTTCATTTTTAGTCGTTCTCACTCATCAGCTCCTTGTTTCAGCAACGCTCAACCACTTTTGTTTCCTTTGTTCATGTTTTTAAAAAGAGCAACAGGCGTAAAGGACATAATGTCCTGGAAACCACTTCCTGTTTTACATTTTTAACCGTCAGCTCAGAAATATTCAGGTTGCACAGTGTGCATCTAAAATAAGAGCCACATGAAAGTATTCACACCCCATCACCCACTCTGTGCAACATAATTCAGTGACAGACCAACACCTCGCACAAAATGATTCACAGTTTATACAGAAATCTGAGGAGTGTGGTGGACATCCTGACTCTGAAGAACCTCCTCTGGCTGCAGGTCTGCTGGGTTCCACCAGCTTTGGACGCCTGCATACTTTACTTCTTTAATTCTAACCCATATATCTGCTCTAAACTAAACCATCCCAGAATATCTCTGGCTGCATGTTCAGGTCTCCTGCAGCAGGATTGCTGTTCCTTGGTCTTCACAGCAGAGCAGCGTTTCTACTCAGGTTCAACTACACAGCTGGACTGAATGAAGGTTTATTTAAGGGTGTCGTAATTAAGGCGGATAAATACAAATGCCAGCCGTAGTTGTCAGATTTTACCTCTAAAACATGTTAAAACACATGAAGCTTTTTCAGTTTCTGTACTTTGTGTCGGTCACATAAAATCCTGATAAAGTACGCTAAAGTTTGTGGTTGGAGTGAGATGAAACTGGAAAGGTTCAGGGGTGTGAATACTTTAGCAAGACCAAGTCCAGCTTCAGGTTTTACAGCCAGAAGAAAAGGCCTTTGCACCTTGCTTAGCTGAAACTGGTCCGAGTGAATCATCAGGACTGAGAAACGCTGCCGGGTCGCCGCTCCGTCGTCTTCTAGAAAACAAACTCCTGAGAAATTAAAGCTCTCACAAGGACTTTATTGGCTTTTTTTCTTAATTTTCAAATATTCAAGTACATGGATGTGAAAGATCCGGGACACAATCAGTGGTAAACGCTTTCTAAAAGAAATAAGCCTTCACGGTGTTCCTTGTACGGCAGAGTTCCCCTCAGGCTAAGACACGTAGATCACTTGTAAACATGATACAGCTTCAGGTTAGGATTACAAAAAGTGGTCTGGTAGAAAAATATCTTCTGTCAAAGGTTTTCTCTTCTATGAAGATCTTCAAGAAGGACCTCACAGTATAATCTGATCTGAAAAAGGAGCAACACACAAAACGGTCTCAGGGGGTCAAAGGCCTTTGGTTTTCATGAAAAAGACTAAAAACGACATTAAAACAAGCAGAAAAGTCCTTCACTGCGCAGCCGCAGCAGCCGCAGCAGCATCAGTCCACCGCCTCCACCCTAAGCCGCTACAATCAGGCGTCGCTCCTGAGGTCGGCGGAGGCGCACAGCCTCCTCTGGACGAAGTGGACCAGCACGATGAGCAGCATCTCCGAGGTGCTGCTCAGCGCCACGATGAAGGGCGCCTGGGACGCGAAGTCGGCCTCCAGCCGCCGGAAGGACAGCTGCATGACGGCCAGAGCCAGCAGGCTGTTCTGGACGCCCACCTCGATGCTCACGGTCCTCCTCTGCGGGGCGGCCAGGCCCGCCGCCCTGGCCAGGACGGCGCCCACCAGCAGCCCCAGCACCGGCACCGTCACCCCCACCGCCACGATCTGCGGCTGCACGTCGGCCAGGATGGACGCGCCCATCTGGTAGGCCATGAAGATGCCGCCCACCATGAGCCCCAGGCTGAAGGGCCGGATGAGCACCAGCAGGACGCGCGTCAGCGCCGGCAGGCGCAGCTTGACCAGCATGCCCAGCGAGATGGGGATGGCGATGAAGAGCAGGGTGCCCAGGATCTTCACGAAGGGCACGTGGAGCGCGGCGTGCACGCCCAGCAGCCGGCCGTAGAGCGCCGACGACAGCGGCATGGCCGCCGTGGCCACCACCGTGGACACCAGCGTCATGGAGATGGCCAGCGTGACGTCACCGCCCAGCAGCAGGCTGTACAGGTAGCCGCCCCCGCCGCCCGGCGCCGAGCAGGTGATGACCAGGCCCAGCGCCAGCGCTCTGGGCAGCGCCAGCAGGCGCGACACGCCGTAGGCGTAGAGCGGCATGACCAGGAACTGGGCCAGAACCCCCAGCAGCAGCGGCACCGGGCGGCGCAGCAGCCCCCGCAGCACCTCCACCTCCACCTTGCAGCCGAAGGCACACTTGTTGACGAAGATGAGGGGCAGCAGGGCGAAGAGCACCGGGTTCTCCGTGAAGTGGGCCAGGCCGCCGGACTGCAGCAGCCGGCTGGCCTGCTCGTCGTCGCCGGGCTCCACCCGGATGCTGTAGTCCGTCCGCTCCTCGATCAGAACCGGGCCGGCGCCCCGGTCCGGGCCCAGCAGCTGCATCTGCAGCGGAGCCCTGCCCGGGAACCCGGAGCGGATGCTGACCACGAAGCTGCCGGCGGAGCCCGCGGGGCCCGCGGAGCCCGCGGCGCCGCCCTCCGTCACGTTGAGCACCGACAGAACCTCCGGGTCCAGGGAGCGAACGCGCACCGTGCCGCCGTCCGCGGAGCCTCGGTACCGACTGGAGATCACGATCACACCCTCCGTGTTTTCCGGGAACTCAAACTCCTGCCACGACCCGTCCCCGATCGTCAGGAACCGGGAGCCGTTCCTCCGGCCGCCGTCGGTGCTGCTGTCCACGGTCAGGTTCCCGGTGGCCCGGGCCCGGTTCGCTGCGCCGACCAGGAGCAGGCAGAGCGCGAAGAGCCTCATGGCAGTGAGGGCCAGGGGGCGGAGGGGCGCTGCGCACACACGCTTCTCCCCGGCCAGGGCGCTCCGCAGGCGGCTACACCGCCGCCCGGCCCCACCAGCACCGGCCGCCGCTCATTCCTGTCTGGGGGACAAAAGCTCCGCGTCGCCAACCGGCTCCTCGTCTCGCTTGGTTCCCATTTCCGTGGCGCCTTTATAGCGGAACCCAGACATCACCACGCCCCGTCCGGTCCTGGCGGAGCTTCGCTGCTCAGCGGCGGCGCCGGGAATCTAACCCGCAACCCCGCCGTTGGTCTTCAGGCTAGGAACCCCGGGATGAACCTCGTCTGCGGTGCTTTTTCCTCCAGCCTGATGGAGACTGACGGCACCGGAGCTGCTTCCGGTCCGGAAGTCAAGCTGCGGCAACAACACGCGGACTTCCGCTGAGGCTCGCCAAAATAAAAGCAGGTTCAGCTCAGCGGACATGGACGCTATTTACATCATCGTCTCCTAAAATAAGTCCTGCGTCAAAGCTATGACGTCATAAAGAGTGATTCTGATAACCTGAAGCATAAATCCCGCGAGAACTTTCACCTTCAACATTTATCCTGGAAGGTTCTAGTGAGGAACAGATTAAGATGCTTCATCTTCAGATACTTCACACACCTGGAGGTTCTGGGTCATCAAACCGTAGTCCCACACCCAGGAAAGGAACCCCAGATCCGGATGCTGCCACCACCGCGTTCACTGCTTTGCCTAAAATTTATGTTGGAAATAGTGAACAAAAAATCATGGTTGGTTCTTTAAGACCGTAACAGGTTCTGCTCGGGGTTCTAGGGACACCGGGGAGAACCTGTCCCATAATCTCATGAAGTCAGTCTGAAGGATTTTTTCCTCCCATTGAAGGATTTCCATCACAAATTTCAAGGAGTTAAGAGATTTCACAGATTAACATTTATTCTGCAACAATCAAAAACTCTCAATAAAGGGTTAGGGTTTTACCTTAGTTAAATATCTAACTTTAAATACACATTAATAAATTGGAAGCATTTATTTTTAAAGGATTTTCCTGTCCGACCAGTCTAACAATGACTATATTGATGGTGGCTAACCCACATAGTCACAGCTGTGTGTGGGTGGGGCAGCCAGGGATTACCAACAGAGCAGGTGGGTCACGTGGTTCACAGTTGAGGAAAATTAATCTGGTTCTGAGGGAACATCTAGAGATCATTTCTGTCACAACTGTTGAACAGATGCCTGATGTTTCATCATGTGAACTGAATCTAACCCCTAACCCTTTACTTTTCCACCAATACAAACTATAAGCACCCCCTATGATGAGGTATTCATATATATATATATATATATATATATATATATAACAAATAATACAAAATGAGAATAGTTAACAATACTAAAATACACAATAATAAAAACCCTAAAAGAAAATGTATGAAAGAGAGATAAAATAATCTGCACATCTTAAGTTAACAGTCAGTGCAAACAGGTGGTTTTAACAAAGACTTTAAAGTGAAAAGCGACTGGGCTGTTCTAATACTCAAAGGAAGACAGATCCAGAGTCTGGCTGCAGCCTAATGCTCGGTACCCTCTAGTTTTCAGCCGTGATCTCGGCACTAAGCCACTTGATTTCCTGTTGAACGAACTGGAACATGGACCGACAAAAAAGACAGAGGGGAACTGACCCATTCACACATTTAAAAACCGTTAAAATCTTGAAACGAATCCAACAACTGACTGGAAGCCAGTGCAGTGAAGCTGACACAGGAGTTAAATGCTCTCGCTTTTTGGTGCCTGTAAGTAAAGGAGCTGCAGCGTTCTGATCTACCTGCAGGCGATGAGCGGAGGCCTCATTGAGCTCACAATACAAAGAGTTGCAGTAATCCACACGACATGTAATGAAGGCATGAATGGCACGCTGTAGAGCAGCATGAGGAAGATATGGCTTCACTTTACTTAGCAAACGCACCTGGAAAAAGCTCGATTTAACAACTGCGCTTATTTGCTTATCAAATTTAAAAGCGCTATCCTAAACCACACCAAGGTTTCTAGCAGACTTGTGACAGTAGCTGTGTCATCAAATGGATTTCCAAACACAACCATTTCAGTTTTCAGTCATTTAGCATTAGACAATTGTGGCACATCCAGTCCTTCACTTCTATAAGGCATTCAAACAGAATGTTCAAATTTCCTGAATTTAAAGGCAAATAAATTTTCAGATCATCTGCAAAACAAGGAAATGAAATGTTATGCCTTCTAAACCCAAGTGGCAGCAAATACAAAGAAAACAGTAACGGGCCCAAGATAGAACCCTGCGGCACTCCATGACCGAGTGAGGCAGCATCAGAGGTAGAAGGACCAAGACGCACAGAACAAGAGCGGCCTTCCACGTCTGATTTAAACCACTGTGAGGCACTACCTTAGTTCTCAAGGTTCTACCTTAGTTCTTGGTTCTCAAGGCGTGAAAGAAAGATTTTATGATTGACAGTGTCAAATCAAAAGCTTCCAGGATCAACAGTTAACAAAAGATCATTAAAAATTATTTAAAGTGCCATTTCAGCGCTGTGGCATTGCTTAAAACCAGATTGATATTTTTCTAAAATATAATTTGCTTCCAAATGAATTTAAATTTGCTCAAAGACTAAATTTTCCAGTATTTTAGACAAAAAGGCAATTTAGAAATTGGCCTAATATTTGCAAGGATCAAGGTTTGCCTTTTTAACCAAATGGTTATGTTTAAAAAAGCCTGTGGACAGTGAGAAATTTACAATTCCTAATAAATAAGGCCCAATCACACCAAAACTGTCTTTAAGCAAATTTGGTGGAAGACAGTCAAGTGGGCAATTAGAGGATCTTAACTTATATATAACATAGGGCTGGACAATATAGGACAAAAGCATATCGATAAAATAGAAATCATATTGATCAGTATCGATAATTATCAACAAATTCAGCCCTGGCCATTTTATGCTGTTGCTTAGCAACCTAACTCACAAACATTGAATTCAAACTCAACCCTTTATTCAACCAACTTTTTACCAAAACTACAATATTTTAAAAAAGAAAAAAGAACGTGTGCTCTCTGAACTCTCTCAAGGGGGCGGAGCTTGGTTCCTGGGTCTGCGTTGTGATTGGTTGGGAGGATGTAACAATGTAATATTAATCGATATTGCCTAGAATACAAAAGGAAGGAAAACTGTTATTCTATTGAACTTTTTATTGACCTTTTTTTCTATCAATGATACATATATTATTATTGAATTATTGTCCAGCCCTAATATAACATCAGATCACTGAGAGATCACGGTCTCTAATCAGAATCGGTTGAGTCCCTAATAGCAGAGATCTTATGTACAAAAATATTTTCACACAAAGTTTGCGAAAATACAGCATTACTAGTTTCAACATGATTCCCGTCTATTTATAACATTAAACAGGACTTTGGGTCTGTTACTATTTGTCATATACTCAGCTTTTGAACACTTTACTGTTCTCTGATAATTTGCCCAGCAGTTCCTTAAAATGTCCAGAGAAACATGAAGTCTGGCCTTTTTCCACCTCCTCTCTGCTCGTCTGCAGACTCGCCTAAGCGCACGATTGGAGTCATTCAACCATGGCTCACATGGAGACACCACCACGGCACACGGGGGTCTGCTGGAGTCCTAGCTGTTCTGGGACCAATGCACCATCAGGTAGGCAGTCAACATCGTAATGTTCTGGTTCTGAAAAACTAAATCAACTGCTGACTGATTAACGATCCATCATTCTAACTAATTCAGGAGGAGCCAGTTCAACATTAGATTGGACGTGAAAAAAGTGCAGCTATGGTCACATTAACCCCTTCATCTAAATGATCCAAGTTTACTTCTAAGGACAAAACAAGATTACATATATGACCCATTTAATGAGTTTTTCCAGAAACATGCTGATCAATGTTAAAAAACAAAATCTGCAGCTTCATTAAAGAGGGTCCTCACGGTGACCAGAAATAAAAACCTTCCTCCGTTGGTTCACTGACGCTAAAAAGTCTTAACCTGACCCTGGCCAGATGTATTTCGCTCCGCCTAGCTTCACTCTTCCATCTGGGACAGATCCATAGGAATTGCCTTTACTGAAGGCTGGGCCTTATCAAAAATCCTTGCATATGATTGGATAAGCCACTTGTCTGTCATCTTTATCGACGTGCTATTTCAACCACTCACACCGAAGCTAACCGTGACGCTGATGAGAGCTACGCAGGAAAAAACAAAACAAAACAGCCAACAAAAGCCTTCAGAGGCGTTCTCTGATGTTCTTTTAATGAAACAATATTAGGTAGACTGGACAACACGGAAGAAATAGCATCATCAATGTTAACGCTTGCTTCCTCCATGCGAGCCGCCATTGTTGTCTGAATCAAACCAGTCTCACGGTCGCTTCTCCACTACGTCACATCTATGAAACTCCTGCCCTGCGTCCTGATTGGCTAGACAATAAAATTGGTTGGAGAAATCACTCTCTATGGGAGATGTCCCAGGTGGATGTGAAGCTAGGCGGAGCGATATTAATCTGGCTAGAGTCAGGTTAAAAAAGTCTGCAAAGTCATCAAGAAAAGGACCATCTGGACCAGGGGTCCATAAATTACAACATCCTGGTCTTTAAATGCCAAAGACTTCCAGCATAATCTTACATGTGTGATGAAAGCAGAGGAGATTCAAAGCAGGATTTAATCTGTCCCCCTCCTGGCTCCAGTATGAAATGAAAGGTCCAAATTCTGCCTGATAAAATTCTGAATGTGATGATGCTGAAGTGACGATGTGCCCTACCAGTGGTGCTTCTGGGAACAATGGATGGGGCCGAGAGGATCCCGGTTGATTGGGGATAGAAGAGTTGACAGAGAGCAGAGGGCGGGGTTCTCCTCCACACCCCCCCCCCCTCTGACTGCTGGCAGAGTTAAACAGGGAGAGACTGGGACAGGATGAGGGCTGAAGAACAGCCTCTGCTAGCAAACAGCAGCAGGCGGAGGAAGCTGCAGCCTTCAGCCGGGTCCTGCAGGAGTGGCTTTTACCCTGCAGGGTCCTGTGGCCATGACTGAAAAGCAGTTGGAGGAATGTTTAAACTGTCCAACTGTACGTCTGTCTTCCACCGTTCCACTGGAAGACTCCATAGATGCAGCGGCTTACAGAAGTATTCACGCCCCCTGAACATTTCACTTATTGCCGCATTACAAACATAAACATATTTTACTGGAATTTTAGGTGAAAGATCACAAAGTGGTTTACAATGGTGAAGCAGAAAGAAAATTATACATGATTTATTTCTTTTTACAAATAAAAAACTGAAAAGAGCATTGTGCAAAAGTATTCAGCCCCCTGAGTCCTTTGTGGAACCACCGTTGCTGCGATTGCAGCTCCAAGGCTTTGTGTCTCTGGCAGCTTTGCACGTCTACGGACCTTTCTGCCCGTTCTTCTCTGCTAAACAGCTCCAGCTCAGCCTGGTCTGGACTTTGACTAGGCCATTCTAACACATGGATATGTTATAAAGTGTTCTATTGCAGCCCTGGCTTCATGTTCAGGGTGGTGGTCCTGCTGGAAGGTGAACCTGCGCCCAGTCTCCAGTCTTTTCACACTCCAACAGGTTTTCTTCCCAGGTTTCCCTGAATACGGCTCCATCCATCTTCCCTGCTGAAGCAGAGCCTGATGCTGAAGCAGCGCCTGATGCTGAAGCAGAGCCTGATGCTGAAACAGAGCCTGACGCTGAAGCAGAGCCTGATGCTGAAGCAGAGCCTGATGCTGAAGCAGAGTCTGATGCTGAAGCAGCGCCTGATGCTGAAGCAGAGCCTGATGCTGAAGCAGAGCCTGACGCTGAAGCAGAGCCTGATGCTGAAGCAGCGCCTGATGCTGAAGCAGAGCCTGATGCTGCCAGCAGAGCCTGATGCTGAAGCAGAGCAGAGCCTGATGCTGAAGCAGCGTGTCTGACGGGGGGACGGTGCAGTGGTGGTTCCTCTCCACTGTAGCTTTACAGTCGGCCGTACTCTTTCCGTTTCTGCGTGAAGGACTGAACAGAAAGCTTTCTACAGCCTAAGCTGCTGTAAACTTCTCCACCTTATCCTGACCTGTCTGCTGTGTTCCCTGGACTCCATGACGCTGTTTGCTGCCCAATATTCTCTGAAGCTCTGAGGCGTCACAGCAGCTGCATTGCTACTGAGGTCAGATCACACACAGGTGGAGTCTATTCAGTCATCAGCAACCATCAGGCAGCTGCTCGCATGCAACACTTTTACACACGGCACATTTCAGTTTATTTGTAAAAATGTTTTAAATCATGCATTATTTTCTACTTCACCAGTCTAACCACTTTGTGTCGGCCTTCCACATCTATTTATATTAGTATAATATTTCTGTATTTTATTGTTTTTTATTGGTGTACAGCACTTTGGTCAATGGGGTTGTTTTTAAAACGCTTTATAAATAAACTTGTATTGTATAAGATTCCAATAAAGCACATTCAGAGCCGTAGTTTAACACACCTCTCTGCAGCTTCTGTACTGTTACCCACCCATTATCCTATTGAGACGGTGTCTTTCCCACGGCCAAAACTTAACAGATCAAAAACTGATCTAAATGGAACAAATCATAAAAATCTAATAAAAAAAATCAATACGACTCACCTTGAAACAAAAAATAAAACAATTAAATGTGGTCTATTAAATATAAGGTCTCTCCCTCCAAAGACTTTGTTAGTTAATGAATTGATTTCTGATAATCAGATTGATTTATTTTGTCTCGCAGAAACCTGGCTACAAGAGGACTACGTTAGTATAAATGAGTATAAATCTGTAGAATGACATCCATCTGGCGAGAGTCGGTTAAGCATCATTCGCTTCATGACTTAAATTCACAGGCAGGAGGAGGAAAGCAGAGTCACTGTTAGCGACAACCTTTCTGGTGTATTTCTAGAGATTTTTACAGGAATACTGGAAGCTTGGGAGTCTGATTCATCTGTTTACTCAGAGCTAACAAGGGCTTGTTTTTACACTTTCTGATGATTCATAAAGCAAATGTTGTGATCTGGCTTGTGTTGCAAATGAGATCATTAGCAGCCACGATGACTAACCCAAAAGCAATCTCCCTGAGATGACAGCTAAGCACAGGATCAGCAGCCGTTATCCTGCAGGGAGCGAACAGCAGATGGAAGCTGCACCAATACGGTCATTAGAGGAACTGCTGGGATCTTTCACACGCCACAACATTTATGAGCTTCATAAAGCCAAACTTGCAAGTTGTGGCAAACAGAATCCCAACTGATAAACTTTATCATCTGCAAGAAAATATTTTAATCCTCCTACTATTTGTATTTTAAAATGAAATATTTGGATCACTGTTAGAATTTGCTCATTTTGAGAAGCACATTCAGTTTTGGGAAAACATTAAAATCTACTTCAGTCACAGATAATCAGAAATTTAAAAGGACCAAAACAATAATATGAACGTTTTTCAGGTTTCGGTGCTTCTTGGTTTCTAAAGACTAATGCTGTGTTCCAGTTACCTGGGAAATTGAAACCAGGAGCTGGGATTGGCGTAGACTGAGAGAACGGCGTTCCAGTTAACACCGTCGAAGAAGTTGGGATTCAATATAGTGACGGCCTGGAAAGCTGTTTCTGTTCGTAGCACCTCTTATAAACGCTGTTTAAATCTGTACTTTTAATTTGTTTGGCGAAGAGTTGCAGCCGATAGACGTAACATTGATTGTCTTGTCAAATAAATCTGTTTTCATCACAGCCAACTGCTGTTAAGGCGAGGAGCTGCCATATTGAATCCGATAATCGGCCTTAAAACATTTCTCCAACTTTCTAAGTGGAAAGTCCGACTTCATGGGCCGTTCCAGTTGATTCTTCCAATCCGAAGTTGGGATTTCCAATTTCCGACTGTAACTGAAACGCAGCATAACAGACATCTACTTAAACACAATGTTCTCTCGTCTTTCCCTTGATGAGTTTCTGAAAGAAATTCCCTGTGTGACGTCTTATGTCCTAGAAAAACAGAGAGAAGTTTCTCAACTTTCTGATCACCGTAGAAAAGTAAAATATACAGGAATATTTGTGACCAATCAGCATAAATGGTTTCTTCCCGAGTTTGGAGGCTCCTGTAACTGGCGGGTTGCCGGTTCGAACTCCTGCTGCGAGGATCTCAGTCGTTGTGCCCAGCGGCTCCAGGGCAGGAGTGAATGACTGCAGTGTGAAGCAGTTTGATAAAGCGCTGGACGGGACATTCATCAAACTGATCAACAGACAAAAATCAGGTTCCTCTACTCGTCATACTGAGAATCACCTGTGTGGAAGAAATTACTTTTGTCTACAAGCACACCTTCACGAGGGAACACAAAGTACTGAGGGACAATGACAGCAGGCAGAACTTTATTTTTACAAGATAAATATATAAAACCAAAGTGCTGAACAGTCATGGGAGTTTGAGTATAAATAAAGCCTCTCAAAATACTAAAATGGATGACAAATAGGAAAGACAGCAATCCAAACCCCAAGAAGCATCCTGATACAGATATTTCTGGCTTCACCTTCCTCTCACTGTGGTGAACACCATCACCAGAACTTCCCAGGTGAACAGATGTTAAAATAGGACCAGAGGTGTTATTCAGTGTAATTCTTTAGGAGGTGGACCAATCTGAGCTCATAATGAGCATCCATCTGAGGTGCTAAACATCCACCTCTGACAACCAAGGACTCCAAAACAAGGACATCAAGAGGCTAGCAAGAATTAAAAGGCAGCGTATGACTGAGGGCAAAGGAGAATGCCTCGTTTTCATTACCCAGCAGGCTGCTCTCTATAGGCACTGAAAGAAGAAGCACCTATGCAAGCACCTGCATCCCAAAATAAGGCGTTTAAAGCATAAAATCTGAATGCAAGAAAAATAATTAAATAGATGCCTAATAATAAAGTCAAAGTGGGATTGTCTTCTGTTTTGTCCTCATTGATTCTGGGTGAATCTGATGAGCACAGAGGGATTAAATCTGTTATTGTTAATAGCATCTGGTCACATCTGGAAACATTTAACCAAGAACCTCACCAGAGATCAATGACTGTCCCATAAACAGCAGAGCAAATCAATTAAATTCTTTGTACAAAAACATATTTTACAAATGTTGATTACAAAGTTTATACTCAGATGCCTGCGATGGGAGAGGAGGCTGAAAGGAGTGAAGAGGAGACGGTAAGCCCAGGATGTGTTTGGACTCTCAGAAGCTGTTTCTGGCTGCTGTGTGTTTTTATAGGACAGGATAATCAATACACTCATTAGCTTCTCCCAGCAGCACCAGTTCAATAGAAACACATTTAGCTCCAGTCATGGCCAAGCGTACAAAGTGCTCTGCCTCCATGCAGCTGGTGGTCTCCTCAGCAGCAGCCTTCAGTTCCTCAGCGCCGCCAACCTGCAAGCAAAGGGTTCATGTTTCAGCTTTCTGACTTCCAGGAAATGTTTCTGACTGTGGAGGCATCAGCCACCTTCTACGCTCTGTAGCCGAGATGTTAGCTCATCAGGACTGGCTCAGGGATAGCTTCTTACTGTTAATCACAACGGAACCTATTTCTCTAAATTCATACATATCCTGATCATATTGATCATGTGAAAATAAATGCAGCAATTTCTGTGCAATCAAATACACAAAGTGAAATTAACTGCTTCATATCATGTTTACAGTCTTGACTGCACCTGTCTGTATAGATTATTGTTTCTGTTCCTTTTATATGACGCTAGTATTGCTTTTCAAGCTTGTTTTAATTTGCACCAAAGGGAGTTGTGCTCAAATTTCGTTGTAGCCACGACAATAAAAGCTATTCTATTCTATTTATGCCGGCATAAAACACGTGCATGTGTTGCTGCCCTCCTCTATGCCCAGGGTTAAGGTCACATCTACAAAGCTTCCCTGTTCCCGGTGCAGCTGGTTCTGGGAGGATGGACCTCCATGTGCTTAGAAACAGCAGCGCTCCACCTGCAGGTAGATCAGAGCCTCCAGAACTGACAGAGACACCTGGACAGGTGAGGAAACGTCTTCAGGAGAACTGAGAGAAAGTCCTGCTGCCTCTGATTTAAGTTTACTGATGACCCGGATCACTGCAAAGACTTTAGGATGGGAAGCGAAACGTCTTCAGCTTCAGAAAAGAAGTCCAGTTGTTTTATTTTTTAACCTTTTATTTTTTTTTAGGTTTTTATGGCACTAGTGGCTCGTTTTTCATACAGTCGGCTGACAGGAAAGGGGGTAGAGACATGCGGCAAAGGTTGGACTCTAACCCAGGGACTGAGGGACTACATGGGTCGTGCGCGCTAACCACTGCGCCACCGAAGCACATACTTTTATGTATTTATGAAAGACATACTTGATTTTTGTTAATAGAAACACCAAATTAGTTACACACTGTCCCTTGAAGTTTTTTAACAGACTTTATATCTGTAAGGGTTTTTAAACACTAATGGAACATTTATGATTGTGTTTTTTGGTCTGCTGGTTACACCAAATATAGCTACGAGTCCCTTAAATAAGCACCTGATGGTCCGATAGCATTTGCCGCCGCAACTAGCCTCCTTAGGAGACTTGCTACCAACAACTTAAACGTAACTACGGGATGTTTAAACATAACGCATCGTCTGACAGTGCTACGAGCGTTATTACAGCATTAATAGGGAACATTAATGTTGGTTTTAGTTGTATTTTGTGTAACTCAAGAGAAACCCACCAAGGGTTAGGGTTGACCCGAATGTGCCCAACAGTCATCTTCCCCTAACAGCACCCTCATTTTGGTTAAAGTTTGGGCGTTGCATTGTTGCAGAGAAAGCATCCTCTAACAATAAATGAGTCATGAATGCCGTAGCTACAGTATCTGGAGTATAGCATTGAAAAATTGTGCTACTTGAGATTTGTTCTTTCTCCTGGATAGTGGGAAAAGATGCATTTTTCTTAAACTGCTTCTCATCCAACTTGGGGTAGTAGTGGTTTTAGGGGGAACGGTTGAACAGTGGCCAGAGAACAGGGCGCCTGCAACGTTCTGGGTTAGAATCCCACAGACTGCCACTCTGGGTCCCTGAGCAAGACCCTAACCCCAGAAAGCTGCAAAGCAGCAGCCCACTGCACCCCGAGGAACGGGTTAAACGCAGTGGATGAGTTTCATTGCAATGTGTGCTGTAATGAAAATGAAGATAATAATTATTAAGGTTGCCTTAGTCATCTCACTTCTAATTATTAGAACTCTATGGAAGTGTTCAGTTTTAGAACTTGGCTGATGTTCTCCAGCAGTGATGGAACCACACATGAAAACAGAGCCGTACCGTCGAGACAGCTGGTCCTCCTTCTCTTGGGCCCGTGAGGTCTCTCCGCCCAGAGAGGTAGCTCCAGCCGGCAGCTGGTTGAGCTGATCCATCACCTCCAGGCCGCTCTGCTCTGCAATCTGGTGGATCAGATCGTCCACCTGCTCCTGGGGTGTGGTCAGTGTCATTGCTGAGCTCATGGAGTCCTCCATCACCTGGTGCAGGTATGAGGCAGGGCATAAAGCAGCAGATGTGTTGAGTTTTTGGAGCAGGAGAGCTGGAAGGACTCAGAGGTACAGAAACTACAGCCACTCACAGAGGTGTGGACGTCAAGGTTCTGAACCTGGCTTTCAAACTTATCCATCACAGCAGAAACTTTCTGTAGATCCATGGAGTTCAAAGCTTTGTCCAGTGCTTTGGTCACCTGGCCCATACTTTTAGTCACCTAAGGAATAAAAGACATGATTTTACAAATATACAGTCTGGCCAAAAATAAAACTTTTAAATTTAAGGGTGAAGCAGAAGTTTAATTGATCCATGTTAGCATCTGCTGGTAAGACACGGGGGTAACTTACTCCCTTCATGGTGACCGCAGTCTGCACTTTAGAGGCCACCGCATCGACTCGTGACGCCATGCGCAGCCAGTTAAGACCTTCATTTTTTTTCCTGATGGCGTTCTCAGCATAAACTCTGGCACATTCCACATTTTTCTGCTGCAAAGCCTGTTGAGAAAACATCCTGTTATTCATGTAGTATAATGATGTAAGGTCCTCCTTTAGTGTGGATTAGTGGGTTGCTGTATGTTTATCTCCTCATTAATCCTTAAGGAAAACAGCTTTTTATTCAGTTACGAAGGCGAACTAAGGGCTGCAGCTCTGAAACAGCCATAACCTAGGCTGCTGTTGTTGAGGTAAAGCTGTGCTGCCACCTGCTGGCAGGTCTGTGCAACACCCACCATAGATGAGGGTCTTCACATAAATCACAGCTACTGAACACAAGTTGAAAACATGCATCAAATCTAGCAAAAGAGAACAAAATAATAGTGCTTCCTCTTTGGTGCATCCAGATAGAACTTGGCGTCTGATGCTGATGCCAGTTATGAACCTTTGTCTGACTGGCATGAAGGAGCAGAAGAGACAGCGCTCAGTGAATTACGTCATGAACGCAGGTTATTGCACTCATCTGCCATTGTTTCTATAAATAAATGCACAGATCCATTCATTAACAATTCATAGGAGAAAACAGCAGGATATAAAAAGTGATGATTCCCATCTTTACATCTTTACTGTGAACAATGATTATAGATTCCAGTGTGATAAATAATAGAACAGAAATATCCTCTATTGGGAAAATTCGGGTCTACCAGCAGCAAAGTAAAAGGCAATCGAACAGACAGACCCCAGTCTGTCCTGGTTGGTAAAAGCACCTCAGCAGCTCCCCCAGCGCTGCGTACTGAGCCCACTGATGACTCTGATGAGCCAGAACTGCCCTGCAGGTTCAGTACGAACCACATCATGCAGTACGCAGACGACATGACGGTGGTGGGTCTAATCAGGGACAACAGTGAACTGGCCTACAGGAGGTCCAGCACCTGGTGAACCAAAACCATCCTGAATGTCAACTAAACAACAGATCAATGTTGCCTTCAGGGAAAATCAGCCAAGTCGTCAAGCCCCCATCGATGCTGCAGTGGAGCCAGTCAGCAGCATCAGATTCCTGGGTGCAGATCACACTTTAACCAAGTCCCAGGTCCAGTTTTTTTAGTTCATTCATCCTTGGAGTCATTTCATCCAATCGCTGCTGCAAGCTCTCACCTGTACAGAAAATATTTGTATCATCTGCAAACTAAACAACTGAAATACTTTTGAAACCTTACAAATGTAATTAATGTAGAGAAGTGTTTTGGTCCCAATACTGACCCCTGGGGGACACCACCATGTCCAATCATAACAACTGATAATCATCTATTTGCCCAAATAGCTGCCTACTGCTTAAGTAGCTCTTCGTCCACTCCAGAACCATCTCCTTTACAACATAATGCTCCAATTTCCTGATTAATATGTTGTGATCAATTGCATGAAATGCTTTTTAAAATCAACAAATAGACTCACTGCAAACTTGTTTTTATCTATGGAGCTGATGATTTCCTCTATTAATCCCAAGACTGCCAATGCTGTGGCTCTCAGGGATCTAAATCCATGTTGACTTTCAGAAAGTAGTTTCTTTATCAATGAAATTTTCCAGTCTGTTGAGGAGTTTTTATAAAATCTTGGAAAACTGTGGCAGGAAAAATGACAGAAACAGGCATTTAGTTTGTAACCTGACTGTCTCCAGATGAATGTCGCTGCGCAGAGCTCCACACGGCAGCATCAGGAAATGTTGTAAGTGCAGTTTTAAGATTAGATAGACAAGTACTATCTGTAATATTTCAGATGCAAAACAACTTTGGACTTTTTGAAAAACAGAAAAAACCCTTGAGGGATCCAATTTAAACCCCCCTAAGTAACATTTTATCTTAATATATCCTCGTCTAAATCCCTGTTGCGTTAATCTAAGTGATTATGAGACGGTTGAGGGGTCTGTCATCTCCCCCTAGTGTCTCTGGCTGAAAAATCAACCTCGCAACTTTCCATGCCTCCAACACGGAGGCGGTCTTGCGGCTCTGTTGTCGCAGTAAGACGAACAGCTTTACGGCAGCCCAGTGCAAGGCCACTGGCATCAACAACAGTGTTACCAAGTCTGCTTATTATAAGCAACGCCTGCCTGGTTTTTTAGGTCACTATGAACACGAGCTATTAATAGAGCCGGCCACCATCCGTCCGCATACACACATCTCCCTCTCTCCGTCTGATTAGCTGCTGCGAGATGCGCGCTGTAGCTGTGGGGAGCAGGTTTACGACAGGGCTATCTTCAAAAGGTCCTGCAGAGGGAGCACCACTCAAAAATGACTTTAAGCAGCAGGCTGTGGATTTCTGGTCAAGAACTGTTTCTATTGGAAATACATCATACAATGGATTAAATAAATGCAGATGTCCAGTTTTCCTGAGGGTTAAGGTTTACCGTGGTGAACCCACACTTTGCTCGTGTGTTTTTTGTCACGGAAACAAATTTGCAAAGTCATTGCAGAAGTTGTTGAACCAGATTTCAGGAGGAGAGCGATTAGTCATGCTCTTGACAAAAGTAAATGAGCTCAGGGAGTTAACGTTGTTTTTGACTGTCACAGAAATATAACTGGCTGCCTAAAAAGGACCCACGGTTAGTTGAACAGGTTGGCCCAAATATGTTGTAGTTTTCCTATTAACTTAAAAATTGCTGTTTGTGACACGTAAAAACTCACGATTACTTCAAAAGTTGTATATTCTTTGTTATATTTTGCACCCATGGAGGTCGCCATTTTTTCACCTGCGCAATGCATGCTGGGTTAATGACGTGATTAGGTCCTACTGGACTGGAGCCTACAGAGGAAGGCTAACATTACCCAAGTTATTTATCATATTGTGTTTAAGTGATAAAATAAAAAGTCTCCATCGCTTTCCACATGAAAAAAAACAAAACAGAAGCGCGCCGTTGGAAGAAGACAACTTCCAAAGGACCCACATTTGTGCTCTCAGCACATTTCTCCAGAAGACTTTGAGTCATTTTACCAACTAAATTGATGACAGCAGGTGGATGTTACCCTCGCAGACCAAAACCTGAAAGGATCTTGCATGGAGGAGGATTAGTGAGGAAGCTGGGATGTCGGGTAAGGCATCAAAACCACGGTAAAAGTTGAGAAAAAGAACAGGGTAGCTCGTCCCAACGTGCGTCAGACTGGTATGACCTGCTTGTATAAAGTGGTTGGATTTGGCTAAACAGCCAACGTTAAATGGAGTAAAAAGGAGGAGAAAAGCGAACTGGACAGAGGAGCAGCACCTCTGTTCACACAGCTCTGGGAGGAGAACCCATCAGGCCGGGTTCTCGTCAGCTCACTTCTACGGAGCACTGATAATAAAAATAATATTTTATTTAAATCGCCTTCCAGAGCTCCCAAAGGATGCAGGCGATCTTTAACAGATGTGTTTTGAGTTTAGATTTGAAGTGAGAAAAAGTGTCAGTATTGTGGATGTCTGGAGGGAGAGAGATTCAGAGTTTGGGAAACTTTAATATTTTTCCTGAAACGATGTCACTAAGTGGATTTTTTTTGACAGGATCAAGAAAGAATTTGAAGAGGTTTAAAGGATGTGAATCCCACAGCATCGGCTCTTTCTCAGCCACAAACACTGGAAAGCTGTGAAGACTGAAATATGTCAGCCGCCAACATGTGTTCACATCTGCACATGTTAAAAATGCCAAACAGGTCATACTTTGCTTATTTCTCACAGAAAATCTAAATATTTAGTGACTTGCATATGCTACTGATTAGAATGGTTCAATCAAAACACTAGATCAAGTTATTGGTGATTGCTTCTGGTTCTTTGTTGTCTTTTATTGAAGACAACATATGAACCATTTCCATGTATGCTTTATCTAGTGTTGAGATTTGACAGTAGAAATGAAGAGAATAACGACACACGGAAGCAAGCAGAAGAAAACGGGTAAAATATGGAACGAACAGAAACCTGAGGGAGCATTACATCTGATCCTAGCCCTCACCTTCTTGACTTTTGCCTGCTCCTTTTCAGACTCCTTCTCTGCCTTCTTTGCCAGTCTCTCAAGTTGCTTAGCTGTGAACTGCAAGACAAGGAAGAAGGGTGGATAATATATGACAGCTGATGAACTTTTAGCTTGTATGTATGGTAGAGATCAAACATCTCAAGGACATACCTTTAGCTGAAAGAGCGTGTCTGGGGAAGACAGAGCAAATAATGGGCATTAATAGGAACTGTAAAACAATAGATGGTTCTAAAAAGTTCAAAATATTATGTGCAGTTCTTTTCCAAATGTTAAAGTCCTAATGACGGCACAAATAATGTCTGGGTTCCAGTGAAAGCTTGCATGACTGAACTGAGGAATCTACACAAGCATTTCAGATTTGGACTGTTGTAACATAATTTAACATCCATACCAACTGTAGGCAGCGTCAGGGATTTACCAACCTTTGCGTGCTTTTACTGCATTTCTTTCTATTGCATACTGGTACTTTCTTATATTTAATTAATTCTCTTATTTTTTGTGGAGCCTAAAAGAGAGGTTCATTCCACTCTGTTAAGCATAATTAGACATGCAGAGACCTCTGAATCCTAAAACTGGATACAAGTCTCATCTTTTTTAACATCCAGCTGTAGAGGTAAGCAGAAAAAATACCAAATCCATAAACAGATGGATCATCAATTTCTTATATTTTTTAATAACTTCACCACTAATACTGATATTAAACTCAACAATATTTATGAACATTCAGCAAAACACCATGCATCTTGTGTGGACATATTTCTGAAACATTTCTATGTACGATGATGAAAGTAAATGCCCTGAAACACAGACCAATTGTGCACTTTGTTTTGTTATGACAACCTTTTAATGTTTCAAAGAACACCTTAAAAATGTTTGGACACCCCCTCTTATTCAATAGTTTGTCTCTAGTTTTATTCAGCCCTCCAGGAAATCCTGCGAAATTAGCTATGTTTACAGGGAAAAAGTAATTGAAAAAACAAGTGTCATGTAAACACCCCAATGGGAATATTGTGATCAGATATCAATCGAATAAGAGAGGGAGTTTATGCCTGATAATCTGATCAACGTGCAAATAAACGCTGGTCAGGATCAAATTATTCTGAAAGTGGCAAACTGACTTGAGTGTGCATGTGCAGCCGGCGTCACCGTGACGTACTAAGAGTTGCTAAACTATGCAATACTGCTTTTAAAAACAAACACATCCAGTTGTCAAAAAACCAGCAGGCGAAAAAAACTGCAGGTTTTGACAGATTTAATTTGATCATTTGATTAGATATCGCCATCTAGCGTCAAAACAGAAGATGTATTTATGCATTTATACTTTAAAACGTCTGAAAGCACAAAGTAATGTTTTGCATGTCTATTTATTGACTTAGTTTTACCTGTTTCTGAACAAGTAGCAACCAGTTATGCTTTTCAGCTGCTGATAAAAATTGTAAATAATTTACAATAAGGAAATAGTTGTGAAAAATAACAAATGTCTTTATTACTTTTACTTCTTTTCTGTACGAAAAGAAAACAATGTCACAAGGTGTTATCATTAATGAAATCCACACAACATATATTTTCCATTAATTTCTCATTTGTGGTAATACCCGCTCTGCTCAATCCTCTCACATTTCAGTTCCGCTACGTTATTCCCCTCAAAACGATCGCTTGTTGCAATTTTTTTTATAATTTTTAGCAGTAAAGGCAAAAACAGTGAAGGTCCCTTCATTTTTGATGACGCAGTTATGACACAGAGGAGCAAGTTGATGACATCACCCATAGCGTCCTAATTGGACTCTTGTAACCTGCGCACTGGAACCCTTAAGTGCACTTCCACCACTGAGCTATATTATCCACTGGAGTGCTGATTTTGCCGAAAAACTGAAGCCAATGGCCGCCATCTCTCAAGTATGTGTATATGTATATATGTATACATATATGTATACATATGTAAATATATGTTTTTGTGTATTATTTATTAATGTTATGTGTATTATTTATAAATGTTATGTGTATTATTTATAAATGTTATGTGTATTATATATATATATATATATATATATATATATATATATATATATATATATATATATATATATAAATAAATAAAATGCAAAATATTTCAGCACATGACTTTCTCAGTACTTGATAGTTTTAGAACATAACAAAAGTATATGGCATTAGGCATTTTAAAAGTTTTAAGCCCACCCTGAACATGAGAAAATCCTCGTTATTCGATGCTGTAGCGCACATATTCCCTAGTTACTGGAGGGAAATAGGGAGTACCAATATGGCGGCTGGTGGCTTCACAGCGACTCTTTTTAACAGCGGCTATTAGCACTCCAGTGGATAATATAGCTCAGTGACTTCCACCAGGTGCTCACTTCATTTAAGTGCGCAGGGTTTAGTGAGAGTATTGGGACATTTCCACTTTAGGGGCTCTCTGAAGGCCTGAGATGCTTTGTGAATAACTTTTTTCACAGGAGGTAAAATTCTCAGAAAAATCTTAAAATTCGCGAAATTCTAAGATTGTTCCCAAAATGACGTCACTAAAAGCTATTTTAGTCTGAGCATTCTTTATGAATACTGGCACTGATTTCTAAGGAAAAATAATTGTAGCTCAATATTTGGCAGAGAGTCGTCATTGGTTTTACTATTAAAAATCTGCTGTTTCTTTAAGTTTTAGTGTGTCACGGTGAAAACTTCAGGAAGTGTCTGCTTGACATTATGTCATCCAACAATCGTCAGCTGCCATCAATAGTTTCAGCGACAGTCGGAATAACCGGAACAAATCTGGGATCAGTGCCGGAGGTTCGGTAAAAGTTGGAGCAGAACGTTAAGGAACCCAAACAGCAGCTAAACTGCCTCCAACACGCAAGCTAACAGCAGCTACCGGTATTTATATTGACAGAACCAGAAGAACAGGGTCAGAACCGGGTTCTGTCCACAACACGTACCCTCCATGTCAACAGGATGTCCGACAATAATAGATGCTGTGTTCCTCTTGTTTACTCAGCGAGCAGTTCTGGACCTGGGCTGGTTATCCTTCTTCCTAGTTCGACGGTTGTTGTCTTCTTCTTCCTCCTCCTCCCACTCCTCTTCTTCTCTTCATGCTGTTGGCAACCAGCGTGGAAGTGCACTACCGCCCCCTACTGGACAGCACGGAGTAAATCCAAAACCAGCCCAAAAAAAAATAATTAAATACAAGACGATTATGAGCCATGCACGATTAAATATTGGCCTTCTGTAAAATCTTGCATAGTAAACCCAGGTAAAGAAAAATAATTTTAAATGGGGCGCATTTTTCTGAAATAGATTTGTAATATGTTCGTAAGTGGATGTACTCATTAAAATTATTTTTAAAATTCAAAATACGTTTGCTGTAAAATTTATTTTCATATACATTATAAAAAATATATTTGTAAAATACAACTCAAATTTCACAGGAATACATTGAAAATATATATTTTCAAACCACACTTGCTAATAAAGAATTCCCATTAAGTGTTATAATAATAATAATCTGTTAGTGATGCGCGGGTTGGCAGTTCGGGTTAACCCCTGAGGAATGACAGTGTCTGCTGGCTGTTGTCTCTACTGCGGCTCTCCACAGCACTTTATTTCAGCCTTAAGATAAGATAAGATAAGATAAGATAGTCTTTATTGATCTCACAATGGAGAAATTCACTCGTCACATCGGCTCATACAAGAAGGTGCAGAGAAGGAAAGGTGCATTCAGTTATATACAGTGAATCTTCATATATACAATGGATCAAAAAGAATACCAAAAAAATAAGAATACAAAAATGGAAATAGGAATGTAAATGTCTCATTTACATTCTTAGTGGTCTATATATATATATATATATATATATATATATATATATATATATATATATATATATATATATATATATATAAACATATCTATATACTTAAATATATACATATACCTATACGCCTACATACATACGTACCTACGCGTATATACGTGCATATACATTGTATACATTTGTACATACATACATACATACATACATGTGGGCTGACTTATGTTCAGGTGATGATAGCAGCAGAAGTCACTACATCAGGATTATTGCACGTGTTGTAGTACAGTGTATTAAATAGATTATTGCACCTTGGTTATTGTACATTAATTATTACAGTTATGGTCACAGTTGCAGTTATAGTGCAGCATTGTAAAGTCTGATAGCAGGAATGAATGACCTGCGGTAGCGCTCCTTTTTACAGACAGGATGTCTAAGTCTGTCACTAAAGGAGCTGCTCAGCTCCTCTACAGTCTGGTGCAGGGGGTGGAAGGTGTTGTCCATGATGGATGTGAGCTTGGACAACACCCTCCTCTCAGCCACTTCCTCCACAGAGTCCAGAGGGCAGCCCAGGACAGAAGTGGCCTTCCTCACCAGCTTATTCAGCCTCTTTCTGTCCCTCTCTGTGCTGCCAGGAGCCCAGCAGACGACAGCGTAGAGGAGGGCTGAGGCCACCACAGAGTCATAGAAGGTCTTAAGCAGAGGTCTGCTCACTCCAAAGGACCTCAGCCTCCTCAGGAGGTGGAGGCGGCTCTGGCCCTTCTTATACAGAGCGTCTGTGTTATGAGTCCAGTCCAGTTTATTGTTGACATGAACACCCAGGTATTTGAAACTCTCCACAGTTTCTATGTCCTGCCTGTCATGGTTTGTTTATCGAACTCAGGACGCACACACGGGACTAAAAGTTTGAGTCTTTATTGAAACAAGTATGCTGGGTGGTGAGTGATGAAGACCGGAGATTCAGGACTGCAGAAGGTCAGGGATGAATGTGATGGCAGGAGCTGACGGCCCGGAGTGAGAGAGTCACAACTATCCAGGCAGCAGGGAAAGCTCAGTACTGCTCGGCTAGCAGGCCCCGTAGCCACAACAGGTTAGCAGTTCATTGGAGACACCAGGGCACAGAGCTGAGCTTCTCCTGGGCGGCTAGTCAGGTTAGCAGAACTTGAGAGGCACCAGGGCACAGAGCAGAGCCTTTCCAGGATGGCTAGTCCAGTTAGCAGTTCTCTGGAGACACCAGGACACAGAGCAGAACTTCTCCAGGGACAAACAGCAAAGTATGAGTCTATAGAAAACTGGCAGGACTAACCTTAAACAAGAAAAACAAATCTTCCAAGGCAAAACGGGGACTGGCATGGAGAGGTGTGGATTGATGACGGCCCAGTGCTGAACTGAAGGCAGAGGGAGGTTTAAATAGAGCACTTCACAGGTGGAACAAGGGTCTGGCTAATTGACTGGTAAATGATTATCAGGTGTGACTGACTGCTGAGGAGGTGAAGTGAAGATTGACAGAAAATAACTGATGACTGAAAACTAACAATAAATAAAGTCAAACCTAACCCAAAAGAGATGAAAAAATGAAACAGAAAAACAAAGCCAAACCAAAACTCAACCATAACACTGCCCCTGCACTGTAACGAATTGCTGTAAAAACCACAGCATGAGAATACAGCCATGAGGCTGGATTTTGAAAATACAGCTCTTAGCTGTAATCTGGAAAGAATATCGAATTTGCTTGGACCGTTGGATCACGGGCATAACCTTACTGTAAAATTTAAATATACAGTTGCATTGTGGGAAATTAACGGCCGGAGACCAATGTTTGCAGGGTAGACGCTGACGAACGCGGACGCAGAAGGATTTTCTCTGGTTAAGTACTTTTTGCAGTTTTTTTTGTCAATTAGTGGATAAAAATATATGTTATGTGATGATACTGAGCTTCTCACGCATCTATCAAATTTTTGCTAAAGTTATCCCCGGTTATTTCTAAGCTAGAATCACGAGCACCACAAGTACACACGTTTTAGGTCTGTATTGGCATTTATTTTTTTACCAAGAATATGCCGATGGTGACATATTTAGCTGAAATTAATATGTATAGTGGTATTGGGGTAATTACTTCACTTTCCATCTGATAGTCCGTGACAACCGCAAACTGGCATATTCTGTGCCTAACTCTGGCACACTGCGTCTGAGACGACATTAAAAGGTTTTTTAAATGAGCCTCATCCAGACAGATGCATGTTAGTTTCTGCTTTATTTGGTTAAACTTCGTTTGTAATTATTCATTAAAATAATTAGCATTTTTACATTTATGTTCAGGCAACTGCCCAAATGGTATTTCATGATTGCGGGGTGGATTCATCCTCGCGCTGCCGTTACTCTTAATCAAATGTAGTTGCCATGCGCGACATCCACCAATGACAAACGTTTCCATCTTGCTGTCTGAAAAAAGATATAATTTTCTGAACGACCACCCTACATCATTCGTTGTTAGAGTGAGCATCTCATTCGGATGAGGACGTCAAAGCTTAGGCTGCCCTGCTGTAAGTCTGTCAGAAATCTATGTGGAAAAAATAATTTATCTGTGTTCTTAAATTTAATAACCAGTTGCTGCTACTTTATTTGAGACAAAAAAATATTGGTGTTCATTAGACATTTAATATCATCGGCGGAAAGAGTTTTATTTAGCTGGAGAAGAAAAAAAAAGATTTGCGCTTTTATTCCCTCAAATCGGTCAGAGTGCCTCAATAAATAAACGTATATCCCTAATGATTCTATAGGTTGTTTTTTTAGGTTGTGGCGCTCATATAAAATCAGATTTTTTTATTCATTTTTTTAATTTATTATTCATTTAATGTGCACCCTGGACTAAAATAAGCTTTAATTTCAGGACCAGGATGATTACCTGTCAGTTTTGCCCACATAAAACTGAATCTCTTTTTTCATATTTGAGGCACATGAGATTTCACAGAAACCTGCCAAATGTCAGTTTTAGATGTGGAATAACAACCTGTAGCATGGTGTTCAAAAACTTCAATGCTTTCAAGTCTCATTCCTACAGGTTTCATAAGCAGCAACAAGCAGCTATGGATTCAGTCCACACCAACGATTTCACCTGTCATGTTGAATATTGTAATGTGCATTGTGATGATTCAATAAGTTTCTTTTCACATTTGAAAACTCATTTAAAGGAAGGGACAAGTGTAACTTGTCCATTTAAACAGTGCACCCGAACCTTTACGATTTTGTCTACATTCACATCACATTTATCAAGATGTCACAAAAGAAGAACAGAACATAATCTGCTTGAAGGCATTGTCCAGAAAAGCAATAAAAGTGAAGGTCATAGTGAGGAGACCTCACATGTTACAACTGTGATGGGTCATTCAGTAGATATATGTAATGACCAACCTTCAAACGATGCCATGATAGAGCAGTTTGATGGTAATGCGGAAAATATGGACGAGGACTTGTTTCTTTAAAGTCTGGCACTCTTTAATTTAAAGATGCAGGCAAAAATGTTGCTTCCTTCATCTGTTATTCAGACTGTAATTGAAGGGTTCCAAGAAATACACGACATGAGCCAGTTGAATCAAATGAATGAAAAACTTGTATTGCTTGGAGTACCTGAGACAGATATTAAAAAAGTGATAGATGAAGTAAAGGATGATGATCTTTTCCGGAGTTGCAATACTCACAAACTAAAAACGGATCATAAGCGAAAAACTGTCTTTAAGGAAAACTTTAAATACTTGGAACCTTCCTCAATTTGTTTGGGGAACAATGAAGCAGGAAAGGAATGTTTTGCTCAGTACATTCCAATCAAAAAAACAATTGCTGGTCTTTTTCAGAATAAACACAAAATCTTTGCAGTCTATCTCAGTTTAGCAGACATTTTGCCCTACAAACGATCTACTACAGATCATATGCAACTTGTTCTTCTTTGCAGAGACCAAGATTTCCATTACTTTGGACAAGACCTTGTGCTGGGAACACTGGTGAAAGATCTGAAAGATCTGGAGGTGTATTATTGTAGGTGATAACCTTGGCTCTAACTGTATTGGCGGTTTTACTGAAAATTTCAGCACCAGCCGTTTCTTTTGTAGATTCTGCGAAATAGAAAAAAAAAGCATTTGAAACTGACCCACTTTCAACTGGACCTGCCAGAACTGTGCAGTCATATGAAAATAATGTCCTGGCTGAAGACCCAGATCAGAAAAAAGGAGTCAGGTTTGACTCACTGTTCAATGAGCTAGCAAACTTCCATGTGTGCAACCCTGGCTAGCCCCCGTGCATTGCTCATGATCTTTTTGAAGGCATTGTTTCCTATGATTTGGCCCTCTATATCAAACATCTTGTAAAAGTTGATAAACAATTTACATATGTGGACCTGAACAGAAGAATTGATCAATTCAGGTACCTTGGAAATGATGCACATGATAAGCCAGCTGAAGTCAACCCCAGCAGTGAAAAAGTTGCAGGACATGCAGCTCAGAACTGGTGTTTCCTCAGACTGCTACCTGTCCTATTTGGAGACAAAATAAAAAGCTCAGCAGAGAATGATGTGTGGCAGCTTGTTCTACAGCTACGACAAACGGTGGAGTTCATTTGTGCTCCAGCTATTTCATCAGGTCAGATTGCCTACCTAAAAGTCATGACAGAGGACTACTTGTACTATAGAAAGAAACTGTTTCCTGACCATTCTCTGAGGCCAAAGCACCACTATGTCCTTCATTATCCAGAGCTGACTTGTAAATCTGGGCCACTCATTCGCTTGTGGACACTTAGGTTTGAAAGCAAACATACATATTTCAAACAGTGTGCAAAAAAAACTGCATAACTTTAAGAACTTGTGCTCCACTCTGGCTGAAAGGCATCAGCTCCTTCAGGCTTCCTGAAGTGCTGGCAGCCTGTTCCCACCTACTGTAACTGTTGAAAGGGGAACTGATTTTGATCTGGCTGATTACAATGATGACATCAGAGATGCTCTTGCCAGTCTAGACTGCCAGCCTGGTCTGATTTCACACCAAGCAAAAGTGAAAGGGACAACATACAAGAAAAATATGTTTCTTGTGGTGGATCAATGTGAGGAAGGCATTGTCTTTGGAGAAATCAAAGCTATTCTACTTAAAGAAAACTCTGTTTACTTCTTAACAGAATGCTACAGCTCTGTAACACTCAGTGATCAAGGCCTTTACTGCCTTACCAAAAACTGCCTAAAGGCTGCGTTGTGTTAGTCAGGAAGAACTTCTGGATTAAAATCTATTACCCATGTAGAAAGTGTGTGCTTTGTCAGTGCTTGCTCTTCACCACTCTTTTCCTTCTCTAGAATAATGTCAGCAGTTTCTGTAGAGGAAATTCAGATGGCTGTTACTAAAGCCCTTCCTGGACTTCCTCAGGTGAAGACGGAGAAGCTGGTGGAGAAGCTTGTTGGCTGGGGCGTAGAAACCATTGAGGATCTAAAATACGTTGAAGGAGCTCCTGGAGCAGACCTGTCACATGTTCTTCCTCCCATCCAGATTCACAAACTGCTTGACAACTTCAAGACAGGTTAATAATACATTTTGTCAGTTTTAAGAATTAACTGTTTTGTTAAGGTTGCTGTTGTTCATATTGTTTTTAGTACTGTTGTGGTAAAAATTCACAAACTGTTCTTTGTTATTCAAGAAAAAAAAGAAAATGTAAAAAAAGAATGTATTACTCTTTCAGCTGGGGAGAAAAATGTGTGTGAGAATATTCCAATAAGAAGTCCACCCTCCTCTTCAACTAGTTTGGACATTGTGAATCCACCAACCTCTTCATCAGCTCCTTCAAGTTGGCCAGAGACATTTCAGATTCCCTGGGACCAAATGCCAAATGATGAGTGAACTGCAGTAGCAAGTGGGAAAAGACCACTTCCACCTGTCGGTAGAAAAATTATCAGAATTCTAGTTGATGAAATGAGGGAAAATGAAAAAAATCCGACTAAAGCCCAATGCCTCACTGTTGCTCTTAAACTAGTCAAACAATATCCAAAGAGTTTTGCAGATTATGACAACCCAGGATCAATTTCTGAATCAGGATGCTACTCCATATTGAAACAAATGAAAACACGGGTTGAACATGTAAATAGAAACAACACATTGACAGCAGGCAGACGACGTTCAGGTGGCATTTCAGAAAATGCTAAGATCAGAAAGAGCAGAGGGCCAGCAGTGACTTATGGAAGCAGCAGATGGAAACCTGAGCCACCGCTTTCAGAGAGCGATGATATATTAGAAGACAAAAGACAGACTTTGCTAAACATTTATCACCAGTACAGCCACAGCGGAGCAGACAAAGCTGATGTCTGGGCTTTAATGAAGGAAACCTATTATTTACAAAGAAAGCATAGAAATGACACACAGGAGCCTCCTATTAAAGAAATTAAATACAAGTGGCCATACTTGTTTGTGCAGAAGCACCTCACGGCACATTTTGAAGAACTTACTGGTGTTAATGCACAAAATCAACTAAACCGTGCAATGGAGGACTGTGGCACTCTACTTATTGACTTTTTTAGAAACAAACCAACAAATGAAGAAATTAAAAGCCTATTGTCAGCTGATGAAGAGGTTGGGTTCATGGTTGTCAAGCTTCTCCTCGCACATTTCCAAGAACATCAGGATGGGCTTCTGCTTTATGCAGATGTGGCATGAATATAGGGTTTTGTCTAACCTTGGGATGTTTTTTAGAGGTGTGCTACAGCTGCTGATGTTGAAGGAACTCACAATCTGCCATCAAGTCCACGACTCATTGCCCTTGGTAAGTAGCATCTGCACAATATATTCCTCAGTGCGTCTGTATCTTCCATTCTTCTGTCTATAGACCAGGGGTTAAAGTTCTCTGTCGTTGCCACGGATTTCCGTCACTTGGAAAACGAGCGCAAAAAGTTCCATCTAGACTTTTTATTCAAGGTTTTAAACAGAAGCTGCGCTCAACCAATGAAACCTGGTCCGATTTGGGAAAAAGTTAAAAAAAAAAGAAAATTCCACGCGTGCTTTTGTGAACCAAAGTGATTCTCCAGCAGTCAATAAGCGAGAGGCGAGGACACAGTACATCCTGGACAGGTCTCCAGTCACATGGCTAAAATTTCAGTTTTATTAAACTTCAAAAAGTGATTATTGTAATGTGTGATCTGTGTTAAAAAAACGTCTGACGTCATCATAGTGTTGGTTATGTGTCCTGCATTGTCCAGGTTGTGGTCGGCCCTGTGTGATCATAGATTTCTCCCGAATGTGGCAGGGAGCCAGAGGAGTTAATGTTCAGGTGTGAAGTAGATGATGTAGTGATGCAAGCTGCTGTCTTTGTACTAGTTGTAGTTTATGGAGGTTTATGGAGGACAGGGAGGGAAGTTAAACTGTAAAGTGAAAAGGTGAGTGAACTGTGGAGCAGTTTGGCTAAAGTGTGAAGGAAGAACTTGATGCTGCAGAGATGAAAGTTAACCAGGTGATGTTCTGGATGTGCAAAGTGAAGGAGAGGATGTACAGGATGATGCCAAGGCTCTGAAGCTGAAAGCTGCCACAGATACAAGAATTGTCAATGGATATGTTAAAAGTACCAGATTTGGTTAAAGCTGACTTTGCACAATAAGCAAGTGAGGTGACTAATGTGGCATTATGTGTAGATTATTTTTGCTGTAACCCCTGCTTTAGACACATTGATGGAAGCTCCAGAGAGATATTGACATCTTCTGTATCTGCTAGCCCTACATCTGTAGTCAGAAGGGTGGGAAATGCATCTTGTCTACAGACATAGCATGTGGACAGAGACAGAAGATGCGCCTGAGCAGTAGCAGATACGTCTCTATGTCACTGATTTAGAGATGTATCTGCCATCCCTCTCTCTGTCTGCTGTCCTTAGATATATATCCATAGATAGTGGACACATCATCTCATTGTGTCTATAGGCAGAGTGACGGCACATCAGCTGTTTCTGTTGTCCTTGTCTGCGGAATTCTGAATAGTCTGAATATCATTAAATGTACTTACCCGGTAACACATAAAAATAGGAAACTGAAGAAACAAAGTGCCTGAACACTAAATTAAAATTAAATGTTAAAATGAAAATCTTTTTTTTTTTCAGGAGACACCAATAGCCTTCAGCATTGGATGGTAAGCCTGGAGGGTGAAGTGGTTTGTGAAGCACACAGCCTACATTCCTGGCTGGTCTTGCTGCACTGTTTGCAATGTTTTTTTATTTTTAACCTCGAGTATCCGGATGAGGCCACATGTACACTGTCCATTTCTAACAGAAGGACAGGGAGACAGCTACAATTAGGGAAGGTCAGAGAAGGATTGTATGTCCACCAAATCTGTCCTTCTCATCCTGTCTTTCTTTAACTGATATAAATGCAGTTAAATTTAATGAAAATGTCACGTCTTAATAAAAATTTTTCCTTTCAGTATCTTCTAGCAACCCCTGAATGGTTTCTGGTGGTGTTCAGGAGAAAGCCCTACTAAATACTTATTTTGGCTTTGTGTGGGTGTTCAGTAGGTTTTAACCTACAACTTTTAAAGTTTGATTGTGTTAGGATATCAACAAGGTCAAGTGGAACGAGCTGTTTATCCCAGAACTGCATGGCACACTTAGATGGCACTGACCCAAAAGATTGGCACATATCTATCAGATACCACCCCGGAGGTGACACAGTTTCTCTGCTGATGTCACAGTTTGGATGTGTACCGCCCTTGTATGGGTGTGTCCCGAGATCCCTTTATAATGTTTGTGTGATGAGCACTCGAGGCCTCCTGCCGATCAGGGGCCCATCAGCGCTGGTGTGACTGTAACTATTTCTCTGTCTTTACGTAGATAAAATATAATACAGCATACTTGTCTGTTTTATGCGTCCTACATTGAAGGTAATAAGTAAGTGGGGGTCGCCTGACTGGGTAAAACGAACTGGGTCCACCGAGGGTGCTTCACCGTAGATGGGACACGGTGAAACAATAACAATTGTGTTGGATCCCTTTCTTTGACTGAAGACTTGTAACTTGTAAAACCTTGTTCTTGTGTCTTTGTTTGACAGTTTGGAAATTTTGACCCTTAGAAACTTTTGTTGTGAAAGCTAAGTATAATATCTAAGTGTAAAAATAATAAATGTAACTGTATATAATAATATAAACTTATAATATATACTTATATAATAATAAATTTAAGTAATAATATGAAATGCAATATAATATAAACATGTGGGTTATGCATATTTTTATTTTTGAGATCAACTCTTGTTAAAAGCAAATAGTGTTGTTAAGACATGCTTTTTGATATGCTGCAGTTTGTTGGTTTTAAATTGTCAATAAAATAATTTTAAAATGGTTTTGTATTTTTCTGTATAAAAGTGGAGAGTTTGTAGAAAATTGGCATTTTATTTCAGCAAGTAGCAATCAAATTTTTATTGTATTTCTATTACAGGGCTACTGTAATTTACTGTGATTTTATTACAGTAAATATTTACTACAAATTAACCAATATAATTACACCAAAGTTGGAATAAAATTACAGTAAACCTGTAATCAAATTAATGTTGTAATGAATTACTGTAAAATATTTATATTGCAGTCAGTTTGTCATAAAATTACAGTAAATCTGATAATTACAGTAAAGCTGTAATAATTACATTAATAAAATTACAGGAAAATGAATAGAATTACAGTAAATTTATCAAAATTACAGTAAAACTGTAATAAAATTACAGTAAGACTGTAAATAGAATTACAGTAACCTGACTGTAAATATTACAGCAACCGGCTGGCAACCCTGCTGCCAGTAATTTACTGTAAATTCTACAGTATTTTTTTAACAGTGTGGATGTTCACAGGTGAGTGAGGTGGGGGTCTTCTCCTGAAGTCCATCATCATCTCCTTGGTCTTACTGGTGTTTAAGCACAGATGGTTCTTCTCACACCAGTCCACAAAGTCCATGATGACCGACCGGTACTCCAGCTCGTTCCCCTCAGACACACAGCCCACAATGGCCGAGTCGTCAGAGAACTTCTGAAGGTGGCAGCTGTCCGTGTTGTAGGTGAAGTCCCAGGTGTAAAGGGTGAAGAGAAACGGAGACAGAACGGTGCCCTGGGGGGCCCCGGTGCTGCAGAGTGCCACCTCTGACTGACAGCCGTGCAGCCTCACGTACTGAGGGCGGTCAGTGAGGTAGTCCATGGTCAGTGAGGTAGTCCATGGTTAAGTAACTCTAGGGGTTCTGGCGGCTTCCAATATTACTAATACCAATTTGAAAACCTCCGGACTTGTAATCCGGCCTTCTCTGAACCGTAATAACGGTACCTTTCCTGTTCTGTCTCTGGTCGACTCTTGCTCTGAACAGAATCTAAACAGCCCAGAGCTGATAGATAAATAACACATCCCAGTGCATAATTTACCTTCACCTGTCTATGCATCTGCGTTAGATAGGAGCTCTTTACAGACAATCACCCAGCAAACTGAGCCATTAACCCTTTTAGCTTCAGGAAATCGCCACGAGCAGCATAGGTTTGTATGAGATTACAGAGACTGGACTGCAAAATTGGTTGCCATGGAAATTACAGATAAACGGACTCTGAAGGCAAAGTGTCTGACATACTCAGACTGGACAGAATGACTGTTATGGATGATATGTGTCAGCAAGGACGTCTGCATTACAGATCTTCTCCACCAATGGGATAATAGGAATGTTGATATCATACTGGGAACGCCCTGAATGGGTGGACACATGTTTGGAATTGAATGTAACTAACGAGGTTCTCAGGGGCCGGTTGCGTTGTTATGAGAACATAGTTCTGTCTGTAAACATTCCTCTGTCTTTTAGATTAAATATCGTAAATTATAGTTACCGTTTGAAGAGTCTTTTTATTACTACAGAAGTCTACAATGCAAACACCACATTATCAGATAAAAGGACCAGGGGAGGCTGAGAACAGGTCGAAAATTTGAACAGATTCTTTGTATTTCCCACCAAAGGGTTTGCCTATAGTCTTGGGTATCCGTGGCTTCAGAAACACAATCCACAAATTAACTGGTCCAGTTCCCGTATTGACTCCTGGAGTTTCTATCTAAATTTCCTCTCGATTATCATGACTTGCAACAGGTTTTTAGCAAGGACAATCTCAAGGCAGGGATCATTCGGCACTCTTCATCCCTGCTGGGGCCAGGATTCTTTTTTGTGGAAAAGAAAGATGAGACCCTTCATCTTTGCATAAACCGATGATGCTTAAACCAAATAACTGTAACGTTCCTGGCACTGGGGCTGTTAATTGCTGACACCTGTTCCGGCTCCACCTCACCAGTATAAAGGTTCCGTGCCTTTCAGCCTCCAGTGCCAGAACGTCTTGAGCCAACCCGGTGATAACTTCCAGCCTTTTGAATAACCTGTCTGTCAGTCTGAAGCCGACCTGTTTTTGCCCTGTTTTTCGAGCCAGCCCTGCCCTTTTCGGATCCTGTCTGCCCGCCCTGAGTTCTGCCTGTCAGTCTCTGGATTTGGATTGCTCACCCGTGTACCGACCTTCAGCCTGTGAGTACCTGAGATTGCCTGTCCCCTAAACTGCCTGCTCTTTTGGATTTTGACTCGGACCTGGACCTGGAACCCCCCTTTCGGATTTGCCCTTGGAAACCTCTGCCTAATCAATCGCCTTCACGTTATCGGACCCGGACTGGACTCGGACAAACGACCTTGGATAATCCCGCACGGACTCTGCCGCCCTCAGGGGCCAGAAGAAACACCGACAAGCCCACCCTCCACCAGGTTAGTGATCCAGCTTCTAGTTACCTTTCTATCTGGCTCCGCTGATCACTAACCTGACGTCTCGTCTCCAGGAGCTGCCAGCCGCCGAGCGTGAGCCGCACGCAGCAAGGGCCGTGCAACCCCTTCTTTTAATAAAATATCAAAGCGTCACTGACCTGTTTTCGGGTTGTCTTTTGGGTCCATCCAAATTCATAACAGTACGTTCTGGCCAAAGTAAAATGGATCCTTCACCCGAGGCTCAGTGGCGCGCGGGGGTTGAAAAATCGATTTCAGAGCTAGAATCCGGTGTGTCGGAGATTCTCAGTCATCTCCGCAACCCGATCAACCCGTCCCCGCCACTTCCGCAAACAGCTCCTCCGAGCGGCCCGTCACTTCCGGTTACGTCGTCCGTACCTGAGCCGCGTCTCACCCCGCCAGGCTCTTTTAGCGGCGATCCGGAGCACTGCCGGGCTTTTTTGACACAATGTGAAATTCACTTCGAGCTGCAACCGTCCTCCTTCCCTTCTGAACGGTCAAAGGTGGCCTATGTAATCTCTCTGTTGGCCGGAAAAGCCAGATTATGGGGCACCTCCGAGTGGCAAAATGATGCTCGTATTTGCCACTCGTATTATGACTTCTCTAGAGAACTGACTCGAGTTTTCAGCCCGGTGCTGCCCTGCAGGGAGTCCTCTAGGGGGCTCTTATCCTTGAGGCAGGGGGACAGGTCCGTCTCAGACTACATTATTGATTTTCATTTACTGGCAGCAGAGAGTTTATGGAATGAGTTCGCCCTCATGGATGTTTTTATTCACGGTCTTAATGATAAGATCAAGGATGAACTAGCCACCCGGGAGTATCCCAGATCTTTAAAACAGCTCGAGGAGCTGGTCACACGGGTGGATCTCCGCCTCCTGGAGCGAAGGAGGGAGCGTCGCTCAGTCTCAACTACTCACCCTCGTTTTTCTGCTGCCCCCTCCGTTTCATCATCTGCTCCTCCTAAGCCCCCAGAACCAGAGCCGATGCAGATTGGAAAGGCGGGGCTGTCCAAGGAGGAGCACCAGCGCAGACAACAGTTGGGCCTCTGCCTTTACTGTGGAGGAACTGGTCACCGAGCCCGTTCCTGTCCGGTAAAAGACCAAGCTCAGTAGGGGGTAAGGGGTCCCTGCTGAGCTACACCAGACTCTCTGTCCCCTCCGACCGGTTACTTCCGGCCACCCTAACCACTCCTACTAAGTCCCACAGGGTATCCGTTTTCATCGATTCTGGAGCGGACACTGAGTTCATGGATGAGGCGTTGGCCAAGAAGTTGAACATCCCTCTGCTTCAAGGCTCCTCCCCCCGCAGCGTGCTTGCCCTGGATGGACACGAACTGAACCACTCCCGCCTCATCACTGAACCTGTGGAACTGACTATGGGAGGTAATCACAGAGAAAAGTTGGTTTTTATGATTATCGACTCCCCGCAGGTCCCAGTGATTTTGGGCGCGACATGGCTCCGAAGACACAACCCTCAGATTGACTGGCGACGGGTAGAAGTTACGGGCTGGGCGGGCTCCTGTTCTGAATCGTGTTTGCTTTCTGCTCAGCCACCCATTTCTCCTGAGGGTAAGGATGCTGACTTCTACCCTGATTTGTCCAAGGTTCCTTCCTGTTACCATGATTTGAAGGAGGTTTTTAACAAGGCCAAAGCCACGAGCCTTCCTCCTCATCGTCCCTTTGACTGCGCCATTGACTTATTACCCGGCGCCGTTCCGCCCAGAGGGCGTCTTTACTCCTTATCACCTCCCGAGTCCCAAGCCATGCAGGACTACATTAATGAGTCCCTAAGGGCCGGCATCATTCGCCCCTCCTCATCTCCTGCAGGGGCGGGGTTTTTTTTTTGTCGGTAAGAAGGATGGCTCCCTTCGCCCTTGCATCGACTATAGGGGGCTCAATAGCATTTCGGTTAAGAACCGATACCCCATCCCATTAATGAACACTGCGTTTGACCAGGTCCAAGCAGCCAAGGTGTTTACGAAGCTGGACCTACGCAATGCCTATCATTTGGTCCGCATAAAGGAAGGAGATGAGTGGAAGACCGCTTTTAACACACCAACGGGCCATTATGAATATATGGTGATGCCCTTTGGCCTAACCAATGCCCCAGCGGTTTTCCAGAACTTGGTGAATGATGTTCTGAGGGATATGATTGGCCGTTTCGTTTTTGTCTACTTAGATGATATCCTCATTTACTCTGAAAATCTAACTCTCCACAAACAACATGTCCGCTCAGTTCTTCTCCGGCTTCTCCAGAACCAGCTTTATGTTAAAGCTGAGAAATGTGAGTTTCACTCATCATCAACCTCCTTCCTCGGCTTCATCCTATCCCCCGGTCAGATTTCAATGGACCCGGCCAAGGTCCGGGCCGTCACCGAATGGCCCACGCCTGTAGATCGAAAGCAGCTCCAGAGGTTCCTGGGGTTCTCCAATTTCTACAGGAGGTTCATTCGAAATTTCAGCCAAGTTGCTGCCCCACTTCACGCACTCACCTCCAACAAGACTAGGTTTGCTTGGAACGAGCAGGCTGACCAAGCCTTCAAGCGCCTAAAAGGTCTTTTCACCTCTGCCCCGGTGCTTGTTTCTCCTGACCCTGAGAAGCAGTTTATAGTGGAGGTGGATGCTTCAAGTTCCGGGGTTGGAGCGGTCCTCAGCCAAGAGTCCACTGACGGCCGTATTCACCCCTGTGCTTTTTTTTCCCGTAGGCTGTCTAAAGCTGAGCAGAACTATGATGTGGGCAATCGTGAACTTTTGGCTGTAAAGTTAGCTCTCGAGGAATGGAGGCACTGGCTCGAGGGCTCCAAGCTCCCGTTTTTGGTCTGGACTGACCACCGCAACCTAGAATACCTGAAGACTGCCAAGAGGCTCAACCCCAGACAGGCCAGGTGGGCTTTGTTTTTTGGCCGTTTTGATTTCACCCTCTCCTACAGACCCGGTTCCAAGAATGGCAAGCCCGATGCTCTGTCCCGGGTGTTCGAGTCCTCTGAGAAGGACCCTGACCAAGAACGGGGGTTCATCTTACCCGACACGGTAAGGTGTGCTGTCTCCCGCCTCGGGCTAGAGAGAGAGGTAAGGGAGTCTCTTGGGTCTGCTCAGATACCCAAGGCCTGCCCCAAGGACAGGTTATTCGTTCCCCATCACCTCAGATCTAAAGTCATCGACTTTTGCCACAGCTCCCGCTTATATGGTCATCCCGGCATCAGTAAGACCCTTAAGCTCATCCGCTCCCAGTTTTGGTGGCCTTCCCTGACCACAGATGTCAGCCAGTTTGTTTCCGCCTGCTCACCCTGCAACCAGGCTAAGGCATCCCGTCGTCCCCCAGCAGGTCTGCTCCGTCCCCTGCCTGTTCCTTCCCGGCCTTGGTCCAGTCTTTCGATGGACTTTGTTACTGGCCTCCCGACCTCTGACGGCTACACTGTTATCCTCACCATTGTAGACCGTTTTTCAAAGATGGTTCATTTGGTCCCTTTACCTAAACTCCCCTCAGCCAAGGAGATGGGACTGATCCTAGCCAAGGAGGTGTTCAGGCTCCACGGTCTGCCTTCCGATATCGTCTCTGACAGGGGTCCACAATTTGTGGCCCGGTATTGGCAGGAGTTCTGCGCCATGCTTGGCATCTCCATAAACCTCTCCTCAGGCTTCCACCCCCAAACAGATGGCCAGTCGGAGAGAATGAACCAAGAGGTCGAAACTAAGATTCGCCTCTTCTGCCAGTCTGACCCCTCTAAATGGGCTCGAGATTTACCCTGGGTGGAGCACGCCATTAACGCCACACCATCCTCCTCCACTGGTCTTTCCCCATTCTACGTGGTTTATGGCTTCCAGCCGCCAGTGTTTGCCACTGAAGAGGTGAGGTCCAGGGTCCCGTCTGCTCGTCTCTCGGCCATAAGGTGCCAACGCGCCTGGAGGAGGGCCAAGAAGGCCATTCTTGCTGCCTCCAGTAATCAGGCCCGCACAGCCAACCGTCGGCGGGTTCCTGCCCCTCAATACCAGGTTGGAGACAGAGTTTGGCTGTCCACCAGAGACCTTCCCCTGAAGGTCGACAGTAAGAAGTTGGCACCCCGGTATATCGGGCCTTTCACCATTTCCAAAGTGGTGAATCCTGTGGCGGTCCGTCTCCGTCTGCCTCCTGCTATGAAAGTCCATCCCACGTTTCATGTTTCACGGGTCAAGCCTGTCAAGACCTCCAGTCTGGTTCCCACCGCCACGCCCCCACCTCCCACCCGTCTGGTTGATGGCTCCCCTGCATACACCGTTAAGAAGATCCTGAAGTCCCGTATATGGGGTCGGGGCACCCAGTACCTCATCGACTGGGAGGGTTACGGGCCTGAAGAACGCCAGTGGGTTCCCTCCCGCCATATTTTGGATAAATCTCTAATCAGCGACTTCCACAGGGCCCATCCGGACCAGCCCAGGGCGCCTGGAATTCGCCCTTGAGGGGGGGGCTCTGTAACGTTCCTGGCACTGGGGCTGTTAATTGCTGACACCTGTTCCGGCTCCACCTCACCAGTATAAAGGTTCCGTGCCTTTCAGCCTCCAGTGCCAGAACGTCTTGAGCCAACCCGGTGATAACTTCCAGCCTTTTGAATAACCTGTCTGTCAGTCTGAAGCCGACCTGTTTTTGCCCTGTTTTTCGAGCCAGCCCTGCCCTTTTCGGATCCTGTCTGCCCGCCCTGAGTTCTGCCTGTCAGTCTCTGGATTTGGATTGCTCACCCGTGTACCGACCTTCAGCCTGTGAGTACCTGAGATTGCCTGTCCCCTAAACTGCCTGCTCTTTTGGATTTTGACTCGGACCTGGACCTGGAACCCCCCTTTCGGATTTGCCCTTGGAAACCTCTGCCTAATCAATCGCCTTCACGTTATCGGACCCGGACTGGACTCGGACAAACGACCTTGGATAATCCCGCACGGACTCTGCCGCCCTCAGGGGCCAGAAGAAACACCGACAAGCCCACCCTCCACCAGGTTAGTGATCCAGCTTCTAGTTACCTTTCTATCTGGCTCCGCTGATCACTAACCTGACGTCTCGTCTCCAGGAGCTGCCAGCCGCCGAGCGTGAGCCGCACGCAGCAAGGGCCGTGCAACCCCTTCTTTTAATAAAATATCAAAGCGTCACTGACCTGTTTTCGGGTTGTCTTTTGGGTCCATCCAAATTCATAACAGTACGTTCTGGCCAAAGTAAAATGGATCCTTCACCCGAGGCTCAGTGGCGCGCGGGGGTTGAAAAATCGATTTCAGAGCTAGAATCCGGTGTGTCGGAGATTCTCAGTCATCTCCGCAACCCGATCAACCCGTCCCCGCCACTTCCGCAAACAGCTCCTCCGAGCGGCCCGTCACTTCCGGTTACGTCGTCCGTACCTGAGCCGCGTCTCACCCCGCCAGGCTCTTTTAGCGGCGATCCGGAGCACTGCCGGGCTTTTTTGACACAATGTGAAATTCACTTCGAGCTGCAACCGTCCTCCTTCCCTTCTGAACGGTCAAAGGTGGCCTATGTAATCTCTCTGTTGGCCGGAAAAGCCAGATTATGGGGCACCTCCGAGTGGCAAAATGATGCTCGTATTTGCCACTCGTATTATGACTTCTCTAGAGAACTGACTCGAGTTTTCAGCCCGGTGCTGCCCTGCAGGGAGTCCTCTAGGGGGCTCTTATCCTTGAGGTAGGGGGACAGGTCCGTCTCAGACTACATTATTGATTTTCATTTACTGGCAGCAGAGAGTTTATGGAATGAGTTCGCCCTCATGGATGTTTTTATTCACGGTCTTAATGATAAGATCAAGGATGAACTAGCCACCCGGGAGTATCCCAGATCTTTAAAACAGCTCGAGGAGCTGGTCACACGGGTGGATCTCCGCCTCCTGGAGCGAAGGAGGGAGCGTCGCTCAGTCTCAACTACTCACCCTCGTTTTTCTGCTGCCCCCTCCGTTTCATCATCTGCTCCTCCTAAGCCCCCAGAACCAGAGCCGATGCAGATTGGAAAGGCGGGGCTGTCCAAGGAGGAGCACCAGCGCAGACAACAGTTGGGCCTCTGCCTTTACTGTGGAGGAACTGGTCACCGAGCCCGTTCCTGTCCGGTAAAAGACCAAGCTCAGTAGGGGGTAAGGGGTCCCTGCTGAGCTACACCAGACTCTCTGTCCCCTCCGACCGGTTACTTCCGGCCACCCTAACCACTCCTACTAAGTCCCACAGGGTATCCGTTTTCATCGATTCTGGAGCGGACACTGAGTTCATGGATGAGGCGTTGGCCAAGAAGTTGAACATCCCTCTGCTTCAAGGCTCCTCCCCCCGCAGCGTGCTTGCCCTGGATGGACACGAACTGAACCACTCCCGCCTCATCACTGAACCTGTGGAACTGACTATGGGAGGTAATCACAGAGAAAAGTTGGTTTTTATGATTATCGACTCCCCGCAGGTCCCAGTGATTTTGGGCGCGACATGGCTCCGAAGACACAACCCTCAGATTGACTGGCGACGGGTAGAAGTTACGGGCTGGGCGGGCTCCTGTTCTGAATCGTGTTTGCTTTCTGCTCAGCCACCCATTTCTCCTGAGGGTAAGGATGCTGACTTCTACCCTGATTTGTCCAAGGTTCCTTCCTGTTACCATGATTTGAAGGAGGTTTTTAACAAGGCCAAAGCCACGAGCCTTCCTCCTCATCGTCCCTTTGACTGCGCCATTGACTTATTACCCGGCGCCGTTCCGCCCAGAGGGCGTCTTTACTCCTTATCACCTCCCGAGTCCCAAGCCATGCAGGACTACATTAATGAGTCCCTAAGGGCCGGCATCATTCGCCCCTCCTCATCTCCTGCAGGGGCGGGGTTTTTTTTTGTCGGTAAGAAGGATGGCTCCCTTCGCCCTTGCATCGACTATAGGGGGCTCAATAGCATTTCGGTTAAGAACCGATACCCCATCCCATTAATGAACACTGCGTTTGACCAGGTCCAAGCAGCCAAGGTGTTTACGAAGCTGGACCTACGCAATGCCTATCATTTGGTCCGCATAAAGGAAGGAGATGAGTGGAAGACCGCTTTTAACACACCAACGGGCCATTATGAATATATGGTGATGCCCTTTGGCCTAACCAATGCCCCAGCGGTTTTCCAGAACTTGGTGAATGATGTTCTGAGGGATATGATTGGCCGTTTCGTTTTTGTCTACTTAGATGATATCCTCATTTACTCTGAAAATCTAACTCTCCACAAACAACATGTCCGCTCAGTTCTTCTCCGGCTTCTCCAGAACCAGCTTTATGTTAAAGCTGAGAAATGTGAGTTTCACTCATCATCAACCTCCTTCCTCGGCTTCATCCTATCCCCCGGTCAGATTTCAATGGACCCGGCCAAGGTTCGGGCCGTCACCGAATGGCCCACGCCTGTAGATCGAAAGCAGCTCCAGAGGTTCCTGGGGTTCTCCAATTTCTACAGGAGGTTCATTCGAAATTTCAGCCAAGTTGCTGCCCCACTTCACGCACTCACCTCCAACAAGACTAGGTTTGCTTGGAACGAGCAGGCTGACCAAGCCTTCAAGCGCCTAAAAGGTCTTTTCACCTCTGCCCCGGTGCTTGTTTCTCCTGACCCTGAGAAGCAGTTTATAGTGGAGGTGGATGCTTCAAGTTCCGGGGTTGGAGCGGTCCTCAGCCAAGAGTCCACTGACGGCCGTATTCACCCCTGTGCCTTTTTTTTCCCGTAGGCTGTCTAAAGCTGAGCAGAACTATGATGTGGGCAATCGTGAACTTTTGGCTGTAAAGTTAGCTCTCGAGGAATGGAGGCACTGGCTCGAGGGCTCCAAGCTTCCGTTTTTGGTCTGGACTGACCACCGCAACCTAGAATACCTGAAGACTGCCAAAAGGCTCAACCCCAGACAGGCCAGGTGGGCGTTGTTTTTTGGCCGTTTTGATTTCACCCTCTCCTACAGACCCGGTTCCAAGAATGGCAAGCCCGATGCTCTGTCCCGGGTGTTCGAGTCCTCTGAGAAGGACCCTGACCAAGAACGGGGGTTCATCTTACCCGACACGGTAAGGTGTGCTGTCTCCCGCCTCGGGCTAGAGAGAGAGGTAAGGGAGTCTCTTGGGTCTGCTCAGATACCCAAGGCCTGCCCCAAGGACAGGTTATTCGTTCCCCATCACCTCAGATCTAAAGTCATCGACTTTTGCCACAGCTCCCGCTTATATGGTCATCCCGGCATCAGTAAGACCCTTAAGCTCATCCGCTCCCAGTTTTGGTGGCCTTCCCTGACCACAGATGTCAGCCAGTTTGTTTCCGCCTGCTCACCCTGCAACCAGGCTAAGGCATCCCGTCGTCCCCCAGCAGGTCTGCTCCGTCCCCTGCCTGTTCCTTCCCGGCCTTGGTCCAGTCTTTCGATGGACTTTGTTACTGGCCTCCCGACCTCTGACGGCTACACTGTTATCCTCACCATTGTAGACCGTTTTTCAAAGATGGTTCATTTGGTCCCTTTACCTAAACTCCCCTCAGCCAAGGAGATGGGACTGATCCTAGCCAAGGAGGTGTTCAGGCTCCACGGTCTGCCTTCCGATATCGTCTCTGACAGGGGTCCACAATTTGTGGCCCGGTATTGGCAGGAGTTCTGCGCCATGCTTGGCATCTCCATAAACCTCTCCTCAGGCTTCCACCCCCAAACAGATGGCCAGTCGGAGAGAATGAACCAAGAGGTCGAAACTAAGATTCGCCTCTTCTGCCAGTCTGACCCCTCTAAATGGGCTCGAGATTTACCCTGGGTGGAGCACGCCATTAACGCCACACCATCCTCCTCCACTGGTCTTTCCCCATTCTACGTGGTTTATGGCTTCCAGCCGCCAGTGTTTGCCACTGAAGAGGTGAGGTCCAGGGTCCCGTCTGCTCGTCTCTCGGCCATAAGGTGCCAACGCGCCTGGAGGAGGGCCAAGAAGGCCATTCTTGCTGCCTCCAGTAATCAGGCCCGCACAGCCAACCGTCGGCGGGTTCCTGCCCCTCAATACCAGGTTGGAGACAGAGTTTGGCTGTCCACCAGAGACCTTCCCCTGAAGGTCGACAGTAAGAAGTTGGCACCCCGGTATATCGGGCCTTTCACCATTTCCAAAGTGGTGAATCCTGTGGCGGTCCGTCTCCGTCTGCCTCCTGCTATGAAAGTCCATCCCACGTTTCATGTTTCACGGGTCAAGCCTGTCAAGACCTCCAGTCTGGTTCCCACCGCCACGCCCCCACCTCCCACCCGTCTGGTTGATGGCTCCCCTGCATACACCGTTAAGAAGATCCTGAAGTCCCGTATATGGGGTCGGGGCACCCAGTACCTCATCGACTGGGAGGGTTACGGGCCTGAAGAACGCCAGTGGGTTCCCTCCCGCCATATTTTGGATAAATCTCTAATCAGCGACTTCCACAGGGCCCATCCGGACCAGCCCAGGGCGCCTGGAATTCGCCCTTGAGGGGGGGGCTCTGTAACGTTCCTGGCACTGGGGCTGTTAATTGCTGACACCTGTTCCGGCTCCACCTCACCAGTATAAAGGTTCCGTGCCTTTCAGCCTCCAGTGCCAGAACGTCTTGAGCCAACCCGGTGATAACTTCCAGCCTTTTGAATAACCTGTCTGTCAGTCTGAAGCCGACCTGTTTTTGCCCTGTTTTTCGAGCCAGCCCTGCCCTTTTCGGATCCTGTCTGCCCGCCCTGAGTTCTGCCTGTCAGTCTCTGGATTTGGATTGCTCACCCGTGTACCGACCTTCAGCCTGTGAGTACCTGAGATTGCCTGTCCCCTAAACTGCCTGCTCTTTTGGATTTTGACTCGGACCTGGACCTGGAACCCCCCTTTCGGATTTGCCCTTGGAAACCTCTGCCTAATCAATCGCCTTCACGTTATCGGACCCGGACTGGACTCGGACAAACGACCTTGGATAATCCCGCACGGACTCTGCCGCCCTCAGGGGCCAGAAGAAACACCGACAAGCCCACCCTCCACCAGGTTAGTGATCCAGCTTCTAGTTACCTTTCTATCTGGCTCCGCTGATCACTAACCTGACGTCTCGTCTCCAGGAGCTGCCAGCCGCCGAGCGTGAGCCGCACGCAGCAAGGGCCGTGCAACCCCTTCTTTTAATAAAATATCAAAGCGTCACTGACCTGTTTTCGGGTTGTCTTTTGGGTCCATCCAAATTCATAACAATAACCTTAAAAAATAAATATTTTCTCCCTCTCATTTCATCAGTTTTTGAGCCCATTCGTCAGGAAACCATCTTTTCAAAACTGGACTTACGCAACGCTTACCATCTGGTTCACATTCGTGAGGGCGACGAATGGAAAACTGCTTTTAAGACTTATATCTGTAATGATCTGAGACGGAGGACCCAGAAATCAGCCAAGACAAAATCAGTGGCGATCGAATGCAGACTTTATTTAACAAGGAACACGGCTCGCACAGAGCAACCGTCTGCGCTTAGAACCGGAACTCCTGGAGGCAGAGACAACAGGTTAGTGATCTGGACTTCTCAATGTGCCCAGCGTGCTTGAAAGGGGCGAGATCACTAACCTTGAGAGAGTTTGGGTCCGGATGGCCGGCGAGTGGGAGGGCTTGAGGGGTCTTTCTTAATACGTTTTTCCAAAACGGAGGGTCCAAGTCGTAACCGAGGGAGCAGATGTCCGATGAAGATCCGAGGGGCAATCCAACACTTGGTCAGGGCACTTATCAAGATTCAAAAACAGGAGACGGGCAGTCCAAATCCGGCAGGTGTCAGGCAGGTTCGGGTGTCCGGAGGCAGAACAGGTCGGAGGTCCAGGCTGGCAGTCCAAGTCAGCCAGGGGTCATGCTGGTTCACAGGTCCTAAGGCGAAAACAGGTCGGGTAATTAGGCAGGCACACGAGAATGAATGCTGGATTAGTCTACCGAGTCGGCACAAGATAGTCTGGCAATTTCCTCAAACCTGGAAGCTAGCTATATAGTGGTAGGAGCAGGTGGGTCAGATGAGTGATGATGAGGCTAGGGAGGAGCTGCAAAGGTGTGTGTAGAGAAGACTAAGTACCCGTGCCAAGATTATGACAATATTGGCTATATTGAGTATCTGGTTATGCACTTTGGGTTGTGTAATGCGACCGCTGTGTTCCAGAACCTGGTAAACACTGTGCCACGGGACTTTCTCAACATCCTTGCTTTTGTATATTTGGATGACATGTTTTTTTCTTGCAGTGTGGAGGAATACAGGAGACATGTCAGACAAGTTCTTCAATGTGTAATGTTTACTGCAGGTGAACCCGATATTCAGCCGGACACAGAGTTACGTTAGGCAGAACTGCAGCACAGACACAGGAGACCTTAGCAGAAGAGTCCTGCTGGCAGAGCACACATGAACTGGTAGGCCGAGGGCGCATCACAGTGCGTGATCCGATACGAGAAGAGAGGTCAAGAGAGACGTTCTGGCAGAGATGAGTTGGTAGAGGCCGATATAAGTAGGCTGGTGAATAGGTGAGCTGAGTAGACTGATTAGTAACAGGTGCAGATGATGTAGAGTAGGGTTGGTGGCTGGAGGGAGGCCAAGAGGTGAAAGGCTAATAAGGAAAGACAAGATAAACAAAAACCCAAATCATGACACAACGCCTCCTGGAGAATAGCCTGTATGTCAAAGCTGAGAAATGTGAATTTCATGTCACTTCCATAACATTTCTGGGTTATGTCTTTGAGGGTGGACAGGTAAAGACTGACCCAGAAAAGAACCAAGCAGTTTCGGAGTGGACTGTCCCTACATCCAGAAAACAACTGCAACGCTCCCTGGGGTTTGCTAACTTCTATTGCCAGTTTATTAAGGACTTTAGCACCATCACTTTATGTCGTTATGCCCTGACGTCCGTTAAAAGATCTTTTTGCTGGACCCCAGAATCCGACCAAGCATTTGCTGGACTAAAGAAAAGGTTTGTCGAAGCTCCCATTCTTATATACCTAGATTCCACACAGCAGTTTACTCTTGAAGTAAATGCGTCTGACACTTGTGTGGGAGAAGTTCTTTCCCAACGTTCTCAGATTGACATTAAGATTCACCCCTATGCCTACTTTACCAAGAGATTCACACCTACTGAGAGAAACTACAATATAGGAGACCAAGAACTCCTAGCCATTAAATTGGCCCTGGAACATTGGCGACACTGGCTCGAGGGTACAGACATACCAGTACTGGTTTGGACTGATCACAAAAATCTGGCCTACTTTCAGTCAGCCAGGAGGTTGAATCCCTGGCAGTGCCATTGGTCCTTATTTTTCTCTTGCTTCAACCTTACCATTACATACAGGCCCGGCTCAAAAAACATTAAACCAGAAGCTTTGTCCCGCCAACACATCCCTAACGAGGTCCCAGTAGATCCCAGAAGATCCAGGTAAGTGAGCCAATACAGCCATTGGCTCACTTACCTGGGACCTGGAGCGACAGATCCAGGAGGCCCTTGTGCAAGAGCCTGATCCTGGGGAGGGCCTCCCAAACAACATTGTGTCCCCATTGCTGTCCGTTTTTCAGCCATGCAGTGGACTCAATCATCTCGATTCTCATGTCATCCAGCCGAACCATAGGTTTACTCAGACATTATTTCTGGCGGCCGTCCTTAAATAAAGACGTACTGAAGTTTGTCTCAGCATGCGTTCCTTGTGCCCAGGGTAAAAACTGCCATCGTGCCCCAGCTGGTCTACTACAACCTCTCTCTGTCCCGGGTAGGCCATGGTCCCACATAGCCCTAGATTTTGTTACCGGTCTCTCAGTATCTAAGGGGAAGGCTGTTATTCTCACTATTGTAGACTGAGTCTCTAAAGCCTGTCACTTGATAACCTTGTCAAAACTTGCCACGGCAGCTCAAGCGGCCAAACTGTTGTTCCAACATATTTTCGGTCGCCATGGGATTTCTACGGAAGTTGTTTCCGACAGGGAGCCAAAATTCAGAATATATTGCCGTGTGTGCACTGATAACCCCACATGCTGGAGTTCTCATCTGCCTTGGGTGGAGTATGCCCATAATTCCCATATTTCTGCGACCTCTGGACTTTCCTCCTACGCATCCTCCCTCGGCTATCAACTCACCTTACTCAATTCCAATTTCCCAGAATTTTTTCCAGAGTCAGGTCACATCTTCGTTCATGCGACAGGGTTTAGAAGCAAATGGAAGTGGCCTTTCAATGCATCAGCGCCCAAAACAAACTACGATAAGATATAAAAAGATAAAGGCAAACAACTTTGAGTCTGACCGCCAGAATGAATGATACTGTGAGTATTTAGATACAAGCAGAAACAAACATTATTTTTGTCATCTGCAATGAATTATCCTAAAGGTGTTCATTTTAGAGTTTTAGACTATTTAGAGGCCTACAGCCATAGGTGAATTTCTCTCACTTACCCATTTTTCTAGTTTGTGCACATACTTAAAGGACAGCTTCCACATTTTCCTCTCTTAAAATATTTCATTTAAATGTTATGCAATAGGTGAATCATAACACAATATGTTATGCGTTATTCTCCTTTATAACAAAGTCCACTATATCAATTCAATTCAATTTTATTTATATAGCGCCAAATCATGAAACATGTCATCTCAAGGCACTTTACAAAATCAAGTTCAATCATATTATACAGATTGGTCAAAAATGTCCTATATAAGGAAACCAGTTGATTGCATCAAAGTCCCGACAAGCAGCATTCACTCCTGGGGAACCGTAGAGCCACAGGGAGAGTCGTCTGCATTGTACATGGCTTTGCTGCAATCCCTCATACTGAGCAAGCATGAAGCGACAGTGGGAAGAAAAACTCCCCATTAACGGGAAGGAAAATCTCCGGCAGAACCGGGCTCAGTATGAACGGTCATCTGCCTCGACCGACTGGGGGTTACAGAAGACAGAGCAGAGACACAACAAGAGAGACAAAAAAGCACAGAAGCACACATTGGTCTAGTAATCTGTTCTACATTAGATGGTAGTAGCGGGTGAGCCGTCTTCTCTGGATGATGTCACAGTTAACAGAACGCCAGACCAGGTGTACCTACTATGAAGAAAAAGAGAGAGAGCAAAAAGTTAAAAGCTGAAATGACGACAGTCATTTCAATGTAATACAATGCAAAACTGGAGAACAGTAGACTGAAGAACAGTAGAAATCAGTAGAGTGAGAAAATTAGACCCTGATGTCCTCCAGCAGCCTAGGCCTATCACAGCACAACTATAGAGATAGCTCAGGGTATGAGCCACTCTAACTATAAGCTTTGTCAAAAAGGAAAGTTTTAAGATTAGTCTTAAAAATAGATAGGGTGTCTGCCTCACGGACCAAAACTGGGAGTGTAGGATATCACATCCTACACTGAAAATTGTTTCACTGCAGAGACTTCTGCAGTATTTGTCACAAGTAAGGCAGCTTGTCTCAGTGTTAGGAGGATTAATTGATAATTTTAAACCTAATGTAACTAGGGGTGAAACGTCTATGCATATGATGATGTGCTCTTAGAAATGGTTTCAGGGATTGAGAGACGCTTCTTTTTGAAGGGAGTTAATGGCTGCGTACCCACGTATTCCTTGTCAGATTTGGGCAAAGGTCATTTCTGGTATGTACCTAAATGTCATTTCTGTTTACAGTGATTTAATTTTAATTTCATTGCCATGTACAGAATGTGAGAGTTTTCATTTTCTATTTTTATTGTTCCAACTTGAAAATAGGTGATAGCTTAAAGTTGATTGTAACCTGGTAAGACATTCATAGATAATAAAAGAAAGTTTGTAATTAGGGTTTTAATTTACACTGTCTTCTAAGTTAATGATTATAGGTTAAGTAACATCCTAAATTTTTAACAAATTTCATCTGCTGACGAATGTTGCACCACCCTCCACAGTTTATATTAAAGTGTAAATAAACCCACATGCCATCCAAGGCTACGTTCACACTGCAGGTCTTAATGCTCAATTACTATTTTTTGTGAAATCGGATTTTCTTGCGTGGTCGTTCACATTTCCAAATATATGTGACTTGTATGTGATCTCCTGTGTGAACTGAATGCGTTCAACCTAAGTGTCCCGCATGCGCACTCGAGGACGCGATGACGTCACACGTAGCAAAGCGTCCTCAGTGTTTGCGGAAGTAAACTTGGATTATAATGGTGGCGCGCATTTTTCGGTCATTAATTTATTTTCTAACCAGAGCTTTCTCTCCATTGACTGCTCTTCTCATTGCAGTCCGCTATGGGTGTCGTATTTCTTCCCGCTTCTGCATAGCAGGACGCAGAATAGTGACGTACAGGTCGGATAAATGCGACCCGGCCGTACAGACACAGGTCGCATTTGAAAAGATCAGATACGTATCGGATTCAGGACCACATATCCAAGCGGCCTGGGTCGCATTTGAAAAAATCTGATCTGTGTTGTTCAGACTCTCATAAAAAGATCAGATACAGGTCGCATATGGGCAAGAAAATCGGAATTGGGTCACTTCAGGCTGCAGTGTGAACGTAGCCCAAGTGAGCAATGCTAAGAGTGGGTTAAGCAGGGTGTGGTCAGGGCTGGAGGATGCGGCAGTTCACTTCATTTGAAGTAACATGAAAAGTAAGAAGAGCAAAATTAGTACTTTCTACATTCAAGAAATTGAAATTATCCATTTACCAGAAGAGAGTTTATTTGTACAGAATGGAAAACACACAAGCTCAAACACAGACTAACATTCAAAGCATTATTGCGCATAGTCTAAACTCCTGAGTCACTGTGGGGACATGTAGCTGACTGATATAAACTTAGGGGGATGTTGCAAGGCAGGGTCAGCAGAGAGAGTAGTTTGCCACAGATCACTCTTTATAGGCGTAGGATTTTTCTATCCCATCGTCAACAAAGATTTGCATGGCACTTTGGAGCCCAGTGAGTCTCAACCTTATTTTAACAATAGTCTTTTGTTTGGAATGTGTTGATAATGTCTATGTTGCATTTGTTGGTTGAATTTTGAAAATCCCCCCACTCCGTAAATTTGAAAAGCATAAAAAGTGATTTTAGGTATTTCTACTCAAACATTGTAGGATTTTGATTTTGTTTCACATTTTTCAGGACTGTTGGTGAAATAATGGCAGTCAGCTTGGCTCAAGCTGGACCAACTCCAAACTTTATGATGCCTTGGTGCTATAGATTCTTGTGCACTGGTTCCCCTGACTTTGAAAGCATGGGCAGATGCGGTAGATAAATACTTCATTGATCTTATATCAAAGATGAGGACACTAGGATAACTGCTAAAAACAAGCTCCAAAAAAGGAAAAGTTAGTTTTATATCTAGTCTAACCAAAACTATTGTTGTGTACTATGAGAATTTAGCAGGGTATACATTTCATCATTTTCATGTGAGGTTTATTAATATGTAGTAAACCTTTACCACTAACCATGATTCTTCCATCTGCTTATATGCCCTTGAGTCACAGTTCCAACAGACAACTTCCTGAGAAATTTGGCAAACTAAGATCCTTAAAGGAAAACAAACTTAGAAAGCAGGCATGCTGTGACTGTAGTAATAATTGGAGCTTTCAATAACCATTTATTTTTATGTGGAAATTGTTTTATGTTAGGTTGAGTCTGCAAATGAGACAACTCTTCTAGAGATCACTGAAGACATCTTGAACTGTGGTTATACAGGAATTATTCTTTTGGATAAAAAGGAAGAAATGCTGCGGTACGTGTATTGTCCTATGTTTTTTTTGTACAGTATGTTACCTTACACCACTTATAGATTACTGATGAAAATTCACTTCAGACCTCTTGTTGTGTTGATTCAAGTGACGATGCACAATCGTCACTTACAAACACCAGCCTTAGCCAACCAGATTGACTTATGTCATATACACTGTTTATCAGGATGCTAAGTCGCTGGTAGAGTACGATTTCAAAGGTGGGATTAACAGGGTGAGTTATGGTTACAGAAATGTGCTGCTGCATTATGAGTAATGAGAGTGACGCTTTTCAAAGTCCCACCTCTTGCACTGTTATTAGTCTGGTCTGTTTTGGCCTGGAGGAAATGGCGCCTTACCAGAAACATTTACGGGGTATATTAATCTGGTAAGCACCTTCTCGATTGATTTCCAATCGAGAAGGTGCTTTTAACCAGCAAAGTTGTTACTACTCAATGTTTCTAGGGTCTAAACTAATTCTTAAGATGCAGTATTTATTGAATAGATTTCTACTTCCTGCATTTGTTAGAGCAGGGGTCGCACATAATTTTTGAACAAGAGAGCAACCTTCATTGGTGTTGAGTCATACCAGTACTGATGTTTGAACCAGAAGAGTCAGAGTTCACCTTAACGTTATGTAAAATGGATACATTTTTCCTGCTTTGTTATATATATTTTCGTTTTTAAATATATATAAATGCAAGTGTGAATAAACATGAGTAATGGAATAAAATTACATTTTAGATGCAGTTCACTGGTGGGTTGTGCTGTGTTTAGAAAAGGCTCATTAGTGCCACTGCCACATATGATCCTCAGGGGCAACTTGGTGTCAGCGGATACCATTTTGGTGACCTTTTTTATATAGAGGCATGGATAAATCACAGATGCGGCGACTTCAATTGATCCAGAACGCAGCGGCTCTGCTTCTTACAGGAACCAGGAAGCGTGACCATATTTTAGAGGGAAAGAAGAAAGAAAAATCCAGACCGGAAGAAAAGTTGCTGCTGGACGACCAGGGGAGCCTCGGCTCAGTGGCTGGCCCTGGAGATCTGTCCCGAGATAATGAGTCCTCGCACAACGTGGCTTTGGGCTTGACTGTGCCTGAGACGGTGCTCACGGACACAACGTCGTCCTTGTTTTCGCGTCATGGGGAGGGTGTAGGGGAATATGGGAATTGGACCCTGCGGGCAGTCCGGCCTATTTTGATTATGGGTGACTCCAATATTTCTAGGTTACCTCCTATTGAAGATTCTAGAGTTCAAGTTGATTGTTTTCCGGGGGCCGCTTTGCATCAGGCACGTTATTTATTGAAATACAATACGGCTACCTCTAGGGAGGTCCGTTCAGTCATTCTTTCATTTGGTTTGGAGGATAGGGGCTGTATAAGTTTGTCTTTTTTGAGGCGGAACCTGAAGAGCCTCAGAGACATGGCGGAGGCCACGTTTCCGGAGGCTGAGATTTGGATGCCCTGCATTAATTTTCCGGAGGGACTTTGTCCTGGTGAGGAATCCACTATTAGATCGCTTAACTCTTTGATTAAGAGCGCTGGTTCATATATACCCCGTCTCCCTCAGCTCCAGTTCCAAAAGAATCCGGGCTCGGTTCTTTGGACTCTGGAGGGGGGTCAGGCTATGTGGGAACACTGGAGGTCCTTTTTAGTTTCCGGATGCCGATCCGTGCTGAACCCTTAGTTCTTTCTAATTATGTTTACTTTAGCCATTATGGGAATCCCCCCTAAAATAATGCGATCAGTAGGGGCCATGCTATTACTTCTTTAAGTATCCTCTTAAAATATTTTTTCTACATTTGTTGACTGGTTTCTGGGCTCGTTTTTGCGGCCCTTATTATAATTTGCTTCAAGGTTGGATGGAGTATGATGATACATAGGATGCTGTCCAGAGTATCACAAAACCATGTTGGTGCTTGGGGATTGTGACAGTGGAATATTCTTTAAAAACTTTAAAACTTTAAAATTTCTAAAAATATAAATATTAAAAAGTCTTAAAAATTTAAATACTAAAATATTATAAGGGTTTAAAAGTTTAAATATTAATATTAATATTTGAAAGGTTCTTAAAACTTTAAAAATCTTAAAACATTTCTCCGCATTTCCCCTCCCTCTGGTCAGTTACAGGGGTCAAGGGAAAATCGTACGAAACGACGCCTTCGGCCGTACAGCCGCAATGATTTTGAATACCGTACGTACGGATTTACACATACAATCTGTATGTATGTGTTCGTTACGAGGTAGTGTACGTACGCGCGCAATAAAAGCTCCAGCATTTCGCCCGCTTGGTCCAAGTCGGCGTTTCGTACGGGCGTGCCGCCTTCCGTGCACCATGTGATGGCGCTCTCTTCTAGATTTAGCGTATCGGGGGGTGTCGGAGGGGGGGGCGCGTACGAAAGGAAGGATAGCTGTACGTTACAACGGATTAGACCGCCCAGGATAGCGCCACCAACGTGTCGGAAAGTGCACTGCACGAACACAGCTACGGAGGGGTGGGGAAGCTTCTGCTATTGGCCGAGACCGTGGCTTATTTAATTAGGGGCGTTTTTTAGGGGCCAAGGCGTACATAAGGAGGGAGGCTGTACAGAACTATTTCCATTGCTTTACAATGGAAGGTGTACAGAAGGAGGGAGGCTGTCCGGAACTCGTTCCATTGCTTTACAATGGCTTATTGGCCCACCCAGCATAGCGCCACCAACGTGTCGGAAAGAGCACTGCACGGACCAACTACGGGCGGGAAGGGAAAAGTGGGGAAGCTTCTGCTATTGGCCGAGACCGTGGCTTAATTAATTATGCGTGTTTTTTAGGGGCCAAGGCGTACATAAGGAGGGAGGCTGTACAGAACTGGTTCCATTGCTTTACAATGGAAGGTGTACAGAAGGAGGGAGGCTGTCCGGAACTGGTCCCATTGCTTTACAATGGCTTATTGGCCCACCCAGCATAGCGCCACCAACGTGTCGGAAAGAGCACTGCACGAACCAACTACGGGCGGGAAGGGAAAAGTGGGGAAGCTTCTGCTATTGGCCGAGACCGTGGCTTAATTAATTATGCGTGTTTTTTAGGGGCCAAGGCGTACATAAGGAGGGAGGCTGTACAGAACTGGTTCCATTGCTTTACAATGGAAGGTGTACAGAAGGAGGGAGGCTGTCCGGAACTGGTCCCATTGCTTTACAATGGCTTATTGGCCCACCCAGCATAGCGCCACCAACGTGTCGGAAAGAGCACTGCACCAACCAACTACGGGCGGGAAGGGAAAAGTGGGGAAGCTTCTGCTATTGGCCGAGACCGTGGCTTAATTAATTATGCGTGTTTTTTAGGGGCCAAGGCGTACATAAGGAGGGAGGCTGTACAGAACTGGTTCCATTGCTTTACAATGGAAGGTGTACAGAAGGAGGGAGGCTGTCCGGAACTGGTCCCATTGCTTTACAATGGCTTATTGGCCCACCCAGCATAGCGCCACCAACGTGTCGGAAAGAGCACTGCACGAACCAACTACGGGCGGGAAGGGAAAAGTGGGGAAGCTTCTGCTATTGGCCGAGACCGTGGCTTAATTAATTATGCGTGTTTTTTAGGGGCCAAGGCGTACATAAGGAGGGAGGCTGTACAGAACTGGTTCCATTGCTTTACAATGGAAGGTGTACAGAAGGAGGGAGGCTGTCCGGAACTGGTCCCATTGCTTTACAATGGCTTATTGGCCCACCCAGCATAGCGCCACCAACGTGTCGGAAAGAGCACTGCACCAACCAACTACGGGCGGGAAGGGAAAAGTGGGGAAGCTTCTGCTATTGGCCGAGACCGTGGCTTAATTAATTATGCGTGTTTTTTAGGGGCCAAGGCGTACATAAGGAGGGAGGCTGTACAGAACTGGTTCCATTGCTTTACAATGGAAGGTGTACAGAAGGAGGGATGGTGTACAGGTCTGTCCAAATATCAATAGCACCAATGGTGGTGGGGAATGGTACTGCAGCATATGGCCAAGAGTGGAAATCTGGGCCCGTTTTGTTTCTGGAGCTATGCCACCAGCCAAGCAATATTTGATTTTTGATAATTGAGGCCTTTGCAGCTCATGGATTTGGACCAAACTTGTAAATGCTCATTTCCTGGAAGTGCTCTACAACATGCCACTAACCACATCTTCTTATCTCATTGCTAAAAGGAAGTAGCTATAGGAAGGGGATACAGGTATGAGCTCTTACCCGTTGGTAGATGCCTCAAAGGGGCTCCTGTATGCCGAGTTTGAGCTGGAACAGACAAACCGTGTGTGAGCTGTGTGCCATCAAAGGTTGCAAATTTTCACCTTTTGACCCCCACTGTGTCCACGTGGAACCACCCAGGGAGTTCAAAATCACAGGTTCTGCTCCTCATAAGGTCACCTACAAAATATGTTAAAATCAGCCTCCTGTGAAAAAAACAACAAAAGCTGTTTGCCCCAAAAAATTCAGCCAACTTCCTAAGGGTTCAAGACAGTATTTGAGTCTCAAAAGCTGAGGAAGAAAGGTTTATTTATGCGCAGTGATACCAAACTTTAGATATGAGTTCTAGCTCACCCCTCAACCGCCGTCTGTGATTTTTGTGCCTCTGGGTGCTTGCGTCTAAGAATGGCAACCGTTTGAAGTATGAAAAAGAGATGCACAAAACACAGAGAAGCAGTGTGTTTTGTGCCACTGTTCAGCATAGGAGCATCGTAGCCTCACAAACTTGGTACCAAACGAAAGAGTAAATGGAGACGATCGAAACAAGCCCACTTGAGCCCATGTAGCTTTTTCCTTTGTCTCCCAGCAGCTGGGTTTTTCACCTTAGTTAGGAGGCCTCAATAGGCCTCCTAGAAACCAGTGTTCTGGGCCACTGTTTAGCAAAGCAGCATCGTAGCCTCACAAACTTGGTACCAAACGAAAGAGTACATAGAGACGATCGAAACAAGCCCACTTGAGCCCATGTAGCTTTTTCCTTTGTCTCCCAGCAGCTGGGTTTTTCACCTTGCTTAGGAGGCTCAATAGGGCCTCCTAGAAACCAGTGTTCTGTGCCACTGTTTAGCAAAGCAGCATCGTAGCCTCACAAACTTGGTACCAAACGAAAGAGTAAATAGAGACGATCGAAACAAGCCCACTTGAGCCCATGTAGCTTTTTCCTTTGTCTCCCAGCAGCTGTGTTTTTCACCTTGCTTAGGAGGCCTCAATAGGGCCTCCTAGAAACCAGTGTTCTGGGCCACTGTTTAGCAAAGCAGCATCGTAGCCTCACAAACTTGGTACCAAACGAAAGAGTACATAGAGACGATCGAAACAAGCCCACTGGAGCCCATCTAGCTCTATATTTTGTCTTCCAGCAGCTGGTTTTTGACCTTAATGAGGCCTTAATCAGGGCCTCCTAAAAAGAAGTGTACCAAACTTGGTACTGTCATGGTTTTCAGATGACGAGCCCACATGCAGATACGATGGGGAAGCAAAGCACAGTTTTAAAATGTTTATTTAGGAAACAGGCAGATATAACGGACGGAACTATGGACAACTCGGCAGGGTCAGAACGTCACGGCTGGAGAGACTGCAAAGAGAAGAAGAGTAAGTGACTCTGAAAGGTGAACCAGGAGAACTACTAGAAGCTGCACTGCTTACCATAAAGCTGGACAGAAGTGGGTGACAGATGGATTGACCAGAGTGAGGGAAGAACCAGCAGGATCCAGAAGCACCAAAAACTGTGACAAAAACAGGGAGATCCAAAATTAGTTCAAAGTTCAAAGATGAAAAAACTCACCAGCAGGTTTTCAGGAGTTGGGTCAGAGGCCACGTCGTACCACCACTGCTTAAGGCTCTGCCGTCTTCCATCTGTCAGCGCTCTGCTTAAGAAGCCAGAGGAAGCCGCCTGCAACGAGCTGCAGGTGTGGGCCACACCCCCTCAGCCAACTAGGCACACCTGAGGAGTAGAGTTAGAGCAGGACAACACAGAGGGCCAAGGTGTACAGAAGGAGGGAGGCTGTACAGGCAACATGGAAGTACAAAACGGTTCTCTGCCCCCTATATATAGGGGCTAAGGGGTGTAGCAGAGTGGATAAGAACACTGCCTTCCACCCAGAGGAGCAGGGTTCGAATCCCACCTCAGCCATCATATTCTCATTTACAACATTAAAGTAAATAAACAACTTAGACTTGAAATATTTTTCTAATTTCTTAATAGGGCTCTGGAAGGGAAATTTGGAAACAGATTTAATAATAATTTGAACATTATCTTTTAAAAAGTGGCGTTTTTTTTTTCGATCCTAGATGTACATAACACGGTAGCAGACGTACATATAAATTGTACATAACACGGTAGGTTACGGGCTGAAGGTGGGACTCATTGGAAATCAAGCTCCACTGTTGTGTCTGAAACTGCACTACACGACCACAACTACCGGGGGAGGGGAACAGCTTTTGCTATTGGCTGAGAGCGTGGCCTATGTAATTATGTGGGTTAAGGAGGGGTCAAGGTGTACAGAAGGAGGGAGGCTGTACAGGCAACATGGAAGTACAAAACGGCTCTCTGCCCCCTATATATAGGGGCTAAGGGGTGTAGCAGAGTGGATAACAACATTGCCTTCCACCCAGAGGAGCAGGGTTTGAATCTCACCTCGGCCATCATATTTTCATTTACAAAATTAAAGCAAATAAACATCTTGTACTTTGAAATATTTTTCTAATTTCTTAATAGGACTCTGGAAGGGATATTTGGAAACAGATTTAATAATAATTTGAACATTATCTTTTAAAAAGTGGCGTTTTTTTTTTCGGTTCTAGATGTACATAATGCAGTAGCTGACGTACATCTAAAGTGTACATAACGGCGTAGCTGCCGTACATATAAAGTGTACATATCGCAGTAGGTTATTTTTAATAAATATAAACTGTAACCTGCTCTACCAAACATTTAGAGATGTTGCCTGATGTATGTCAGAGCTCCAGCAGGGGGGGTCATCGTTCCAGCACTCTAGCCCAGCGAGAGGCACTCTTCCTGGGGAGAGGTGTGTGACTGAGACCCCCCCAAGCCTGGAGGTGGAATTTTTAAATATGTGTCAAAATGTCTGTGAGTAGTGGTAAGAGCTTAACTTAGCTTATCACTCATTTATTTCCTACAGTTTTCTCAAAACAGCGCAGGTTTTGTGGGTGAGATGCTGCCAAAACCTGTCCCCGGGGGAACGATCGGTCAGCATCTCACTGGAATGAGCTCCAGCAGGGGGGGTCATCGTTCCAGCACTCTAGCCCAGCGAGAGGCACTCTTCCTGGGAAGAGGTGTGTGACAGAGACCCCCCCAGCCTGGAAGTGGGAGATTAATTTTTTTTTTTTAAATTTCACATTAAGGGTCTGGAAGCTATATTTGCAAACGGGTTAAATAATAATTTTAACATTATATTAAAATAAGTGGCGTATTTTTTTTGAGTTCTGTCTCCAGCATGGCGTGGATACGAATTTAACAGGAGTAGCTCAAATTATGCCTATGGTAAGGCAGACTTCCAGAAGGGGGGTCCAGTCAAGCACTCTAGCCCAGCGAGAGGCACTTTTCCTGGGGAGAGGTCTCTGACTGAGACCCCCCCAGCCTGGAAGTGGGAGATTAAATTTTTTTTTTTTAAATTTCACATTAGGGGTCTGGAAGCTATATTTGCAAACGGGTTAAATAATAATTTTAACATTATATTAAAATAAGTGGCGTATTTTTTTTGAGTTCTGTCTCCAGCATGGCGTGGATACGAATTTAACAGGAGTAGCTCAAATTATGCCTATGGTAAGGCAGACTTCCAGAAGGGGGGGTCCAGTCAAGCACTCTAGCCCAGCGAGAGGCACTTTTCCTGGGGAGAGGTCTCTGACTGAGACCCCCCCAGCCTGGAAGTGGGAGATTAAATTTTTTTTTTTTTAATTTCACATTAGGGGTCTGGAAGCTATATTTGCAAACGGGTAAAATAATAATTTTAACATTATATTAAAATAAGTGGCGTATTTTTTTTGAGTTCTGTCTCCAGCATGGCGTGGATACGAATTTAACAGGAGTAGCTCAAATTATGCCTATGGTAAGGCAGACTTCCAGAAGGGGGGTCCAGTCAAGCACTCTAGCCCAGCGAGAGGCACTTTTCCTGGGGAGAGGTCTCTGACTGAGACCCCCCCAGCCTGGAAGTGGGAGATTAAATTTTTTTTTTTAAATTTCACATTAGGGGTCTGGAAGCTATATTTGCAAACGGGTTAAATAATAATTTTAACATTATATTAAAATAAGTGGCGTATTTTTTTTGAGTTCTGTCTCCAGCATGGCGTGGATACGAATTTAACAGGAGTAGCTCAAATTATGCCTATGGTAAGGCAGACTTCCAGAAGGGGGGTCCAGTCAAGCACTCTAGCCCAGCGAGAGGCACTTTTCCTGGGGAGAGGTCTCTGACTGAGACCCCCCCAGCCTGGAAGTGGGAGATTAAATTTTTTTTTTTAAATTTCACATTAGGGGTCTGGAAGCTATATTTGCAAACAGATTTAATAATAATTTGAACATTATCTTTTAAAAAGTGGTGTTTTTTTTAGGTCCTAAATGTACATAACGCGGTAGCGTACGTACATATAAATTGTACATAACGCGGTAGCGTACGTACATATAAAGTGTACATAACGCGGTAGCTGCCCTACATCTAAAATGTACATAACGCGGTAGCGTACGTACGTATAAAATGTACATAACGCGGTAACGTACGTACATATAAAGTGTACATAACGCGGTAGCGTACGTACATATAAAGTGTACATAACGCGGTAGCTGCCCTACATCTAAAATGTACATAACGCGGTAGCGTACGTACATATAAAATGTACATAACGCGGTAACGTACGTACATATAAAGTGTACATAACGCGGTAGCGTACGTACATATAAAGTGTACATAACGCGGTAGCGTACGTACATATAAATTGTACATAACGCGGTAGCGTACGTACATATAAAGTGTACATAACGCGGTAGCTGCCCTACATCTAAAATGTACATAACGCGGTAGCGTACGTACGTATAAAATGTACATAACGCGGTAACGTACGTACATATAAAGTGTACATAACGCGGTAGCTGCCCTACATCTAAAATGTACATAACGCGGTAGCGTACATACATATAAATTGTACATAATGCGGTAGCGTACGTACATATAAAGTGTACATAACGCGGTAGCGTACGTACATATAAAGTGTACATAACGCGGTAGCGTACGTACATATAAATTGTACATAACGCGGTAGCGTACGTACATATAAAGTGTACATAACGCATTAGCGTACGTACATATAAAGTGTACATAACGCAGTAGCGTACGTACATATAAAGTGTACATAACGCGGTAGCGTACGTACATATAAAGTGTACAAAACGCATTAGCGTACGTACATATAAAGTGTACATAACGCGGTAGCGTACGTACATCTAAAGTGTACATATCGCGGTAGGTTATTTTTAATAAATATAACATTGTCTTATGAAGTTCAGCATGTGGCTACCACTGTTACAAACTGTAACCTGTCCTACCAAACATTTAGAGATGTTGCCTTATGCATGTCAGAGCTCCAGCAGGGGGGTCATCGTTCCAGCACTCTTACCCAGCAAGAGGCCCTCTTCCTGGGGAGAGGTCTGTGACCAAGACCCCCCCAGCCTGGAAGTGGGAGATTAATTTTTTATTTCACATTAGGGGTCTGGAATCTATATTTGCAAACGGGTTAAATAATAATTTTAACATTATATTAAAATAAGTGGCGTATTTTTTTTTAGTTCTGGCCCGACGGCAGCGGCAAAGGGAGTCTATGGGTCCTGTACGGCCGGTCCACGTTTCGGACGCTTGGCCCTCCCAAAAATGCGCCACTTTAACGGACGTGCGGGCTCGGCCAATGCGTGAACCTTTCCCGTTTTTCCCTTCCCGCCCCCTGCCACGCTGGCGCCATCCCCGCTCCGACAGGTTGGTGGCGCCGAAGGCCCGACGCCAGCAGCAAAGGGAATCTGTGGGTCCTGTACGGCCGGTCCACGTTTCGGCCGCCTGGCCCCTCCCAAAATCGCGCCACTTCGACGGACGCGCGGGCTCGGCCAATGCGGGGCTGTACGGCCCCCCCCCTCCGCCTGCGTACGGTTCTCGACCCTACCCCCGGGCGCCACACTGTGGATGGAGCCCGCGCTGCGAGCGGAGAACGGCCTTCTTTGGGGGGCCGCCGCACGGCCGCCGTGCGCGGCGGCGGGACGGCGGCGGCGGCGTGGCGGGCGGGGATCCGCTCTGCACCTGCCCGGCCCGCCCGCCGATTTTTAAGGGGGCCGGCCCGGCCGCGGCGAGCTTCGGAACGCCGCCGCGCATACCTGGGCATTGGGGCTGTACGGGGCTGTACGGAAATGGAGGGTCTCGTTTCGCCCGCCCGCCCTGGAAATTTTGGTTTTGGCCCTAGGGGGGTGGAGGGTAGGGGGGCGGAGACACCAGCCCCTCCGGGCGGGGGAGAACGCAGCCCGGACAGGCAGCTCTCCCTGGACTCTGCGCCCCATCCTTAATTTAGGAGATGGGATCCTTATGAGTGGTGGGAACTCCTGACCTAATATATATTCTTTTCTGTCCCTTAGAAACGATGGCAGACTCTAGAAATCTGACGGATTTTCAGCGCTTGGTGCGCGCATTTGCCCGTTTTATTAAGGCACATCACCACCTTCGGTATGTCCACTGCCGACCGGGCAACCGCATGCCGGTGGGCCTGTCTAAACTCCAGGACATGTTGGTCAGAGAGGTTTTCCCAGCCTGCCCTTCCCCTTCTTCGGACCTCCTGAAGAAATACACAGCTGTCAACTGGGCTCATTGCACGCTACAGAACTTGGAGCAGCATTATGAAAAGACCATCAGAGACTCTACTGAGCTCATTGTCTCTCTCCCCTGGGGTGACTGGGATAGGGCCCTGGTGGTGGCTAAAAAGTGGGTGGCCAGGGACATCCCCAGATTGTCACCAGAGACCCTTACGCTTGCTCTGGGGAAATTGCAGGTTCTGAGGGCGTCAGGCCCACAGCCTGGGCAGGAGGGAGTGGACCTTGGGTCCCCTCCCCAGGTGGAACTACAGGACCCAGAAGATGAGGAGGTGCCCCCCTTCCAATTCCCTGTTGCAGACACCACAGGGGACAATAACACTGCGGCCTCGGGGCATGGGGTGTCCCCCTCCATGACCCCGGTGTTGTTTGGCACACAGCCCGAATATTCCCCGTCCCCAGCAAAAAGGCCCAGACCGGATGAAAAGCCGTTGGTCGACCAGGGTAGCCTCGGCTCAGTGGCTGGTCCTGCGGACCTGTCCTAGATAGCGGGCCCTCGGACGTGGTGGCTTCAGGCTTGGTTGTGCCTGAGACGGTACTTACGGGCACTTCGTCATCTTTATTTTCGCGTCATGAGGAGGGTTATTATGGGAATTGGTCCCTGCGTGTAGTCCGGCCTATTTTGATTATGGGTGACTCCAATATTTCTAAGTTACCCCTTATTGAGGATCCCAGAGTTCAGGTGGAATGTTTCCCGGGGGCCGCTTTGTTTCAGGCACATTATGTATTAAAGTACAATACGGCTACCTCTAGTGAGGTCCGTTCAGTGATTCTTTCTTTTGGTTTGGAGGATAGGGGATCTCGAAGTTTATCTTTTTTGAGGCGGAACCTGCAGAACCTCAGAGACGCGGCGGAGGCCACATTTCCGGAGGCTGAGGTTTTGATGCCCTGTATCAATTTCCCGGTGGGTCTTTGTCCGGGTGAGGAATCCACCATTAGATCTTTGAATTCTTTAATTAAGAGCGCTGGCCCATATATACCCCGTCTCCCTCAGCTCCAGTTCCAATCGGGCTCGGTTCTTTGGACTCTGGAGGGGGGGCAGGCTATGTGGGATCACTGGAGATCCTTTTTAGTCTCCAGATGCGGATCCGTATTGAAACCTTAGTTCTTTCTATTAGTTTTATTTTTTATGGGAATCCTCCCTTAAAATAAAGCGACCAGTAGGGGTCATGCTATTACTTCTTTAAGTATCTTCTTTGGGTATCCTTTTTAATTAATCTACATTTTTTGACTGGTTTCTGGGCTTGTTTTAGTGGCCCTTAATATAATTTGCCTTAGAAAAGGATGGAGCATGATGACACTTAGGTACTGTCTGGATTATCACAAAACCATGTTGGTGTTTGTGTCAAAGACTGAAGCCCCCTATCGAAGGTAGGGGGTCTAGCTCGGGCCATCCATCTGGGCTCCCTCGGTGGAGGGCCCCGTTGGGGCTGACGGAAGCGCCGCCGTCCATAGCGGACCTCTGTCCAGCCCTCAGCCATCTTTTTACTCTGTTTTTAATTGTGTTTTTATTTTTTACTTTTACTAAAATAAAGCAAACAACTAAGGGAGGATTTCCAAAAGGGAAAATTTACATAAAAGAAAAGTAAGTATGTTTTTACTGTTTTTTAGAATTTTTTAATGTTTTTGTATTTTTAAAGAATTGTTTAATGTTTTTGTATTTTTATATATATTTTTTTAAATTTTTTATTTTTATTAAGTGAGCATTTCAATACAGGGTAGATTCTTTGATGGGATGTACAATGTTACTACTGGCACTCACAATTTTTTTTTTTTTTTTTACAAGAATATACCAAGTTGAATAAATTACAACCAACTGAACACACTGGGAAGGTTAGGTCTACATGAAAAAGCAGAAAAAAGTAAATAAATAAAATGTCTACAAAGCAGTTTTGAAATAAAGTGTGTAAGATACAGTATGCCTTAAATACAACTAAGCATTCAAGTAAGATAAAATAAATAACGGCCTTACATGTTCACCTATTCCGTGCTTCTGTCTGTTCAAGACCAGCATATTTAACCCATTTGGCCCACCTCTTGGGGTTGGGGGTGGACCAACGTCTTGTGAGTGTTTTTTTACCAGCCGTTATCAAAATATCAAATAAGTATTCATCAGCTTTCCTGACCTGTAAATCAAAATTTCCTAAAAATAATGTAGAAAATTGCATAGGTAGATTGGTGTTAAATATACCACTTAATACTTTATGAAGCTCTGTCCAAAAGGGTTTGATCACTGGGCATTCCCAAAAGATATGCCAGTGATTGCCTTCCAGGTGTCCGCATTGCCTCCAACACACAGCTTCCCCTCCAGTAAAATGTGTCTTTTGTTTTGGTGTAAGAAAGAATCGGATCATACACTTCCAACCAAACTCGCGCCATGAATGAGAGCTGGTGCATTTCCACTGGGATTGGCAGACATCAAGCCAATCCTCCTTAGATATTGTCAGGTTACCCTCCCTCTCCCACTTTCTCCTAACATAATCTGTATTGTGAGGTTTTTTGGACAATAGACCTTTATAAATTCTGGAGATGACGCCCTTGTTTGATTTTCCTTGATAAGCATCAATAAAGATTTTTAATATGGGGTCATTGAGGTCTGTTTCTTTTCTGATATGTTCAAAGCGACTACGCACCTGGAGGAGCCTAAAAAATTCAGTTCGGTCCAGATTATGATCTTCCCTCAATCTATCAAAACTTTTAAATTGTCCCTTTTCTGTAAGAGAATAGTATGTCGTTATCCCTTTCGAAATCCACGATTTGAATCCTTTATCTATTGCATTAGCCCTGAATTCCAGATCATAGGCACACCATTGAATTACTTGTAACCTGTCATTTATCTTATACTCATCCTT